>NW_027094234.1:0-170903 GCF_029207755.1 Chamaea fasciata | reverse complement strand
GGAAGAAGGGAAGCCTCAGGACTTGTCCTGCTCTTTTCCGCCCAGAAAGAGACTTTGTGTAAGTACTTTTACGGCAGCTGTTGAGTAAATCCTGGAAAGGACAGGAAATCAGCATCACTGGAAGAGCTTTGTGCTGTCGTGAGCTGCCAGCCAGTTCTGCCCTCGAGCCATTCCAGGGGCTGCTGTGTGAAGCAGCTTTGGCAGAGAAGGCGGCACTGCACTTACCTTAGTGGGGCCAAGCGTTGCCATCCTATGGAGGTCCATCCCCATAATGCAGAGATTGGTTCAGCTGCTTGGAGCAGAGTCCGGGTAATGCCAAGGTGCTGAGTTCGATTCTCAAACGGTCCGTCTGCTTGAGAGTCAGATTTTAGGATCCCTCTCAGGCTCAGTATATCCTGTGACCTGGAAATAAGAGGAAAATTCTCGGCTGAGTTTTAATAAAACAGCTTTTGCCATTGCAGGGTGTGAGCTGCACTCGGTGATTTTCGGCCGCGATGAGCCCCACGAGCATTCCGCCCTTCCTTGCCGCCATCTTGGTTGCGTCTGAGGCCACTTCCGGTCCCGCCGGCATCTTTTTTGCGGCACCGCTAAGGCCCCCGGCAGGTGTTTACACAGACGCCTGACTAAATCCACGAATCCGAACCCGGAGGCGGCGCGGATGAGCACATGGCCGGTGTCTGCACACCTGGAAACGCCGCGGAAAATTGCGCCCGGGCGGCGCTGTAGTCGGGGTTTTTGTGCAGGCATCTGCGTAAACGCCTACAGGGTCCTTATTTTTTCCCGCCCTTTTGGCCGCCCTTTTTGGAAGGTCGGGCGCCTCGCGCCTCGGCGCCATTTTGTGAGGGGCGACGCGTGACTTCCGCTTTTCCTTGCCGCCATCTTGGTTGCTCCTGAGGCCACTTCCGTCCCGGCCGCCATGTTCTTTGTGGCTCGGCATAGGCCTCCGCCAGGTGTTTACACAGACGCCTGACTAAATCCACGAATCCGAACGCAAGCGCGTCGCGACTGAGCACACGGCCCGTGTCGGCACACCTGGAAACGCCGCGGAAAATTGCGCCCGGGCAGCGCCGTAGTCGGGGTTTTTGTGCAGGCGTCTGGCTAAATGCCTATAGGGTCCTTATTTTTTCCCGCCCTTTTGGCCGCCTTTTTTGGAAGGTCGGGCGCCTCGCGCTTCGGCGCCATTTTGTGAGGGGCGACGTGTGACTTCCGCTTTCCCTTGCCGCCATCTTGGTTGCTCCTGAGGCCACTTCCGTCCCGGCCGCCATGTTCTTTGTGGCTCGGCATAGGCCTCCGCCAGGTGTTTACGCAGACGCCTGACTAAATCAACGAATCTGAACGCGGACGCGGCGCGACTGAGCACACGGCCCGTGTCCCCACACCTGGAAACGCCGCGGAAAATTGCCCCCGGGCGGCGCCGTAGTCGGGGTTTTGTGCAGGCAGCTGCATAAACACCTATAGGGTCCTTATTTTTCCCGCCCTTTTGGCCGCCCTTTTTAGAAGGTCAGGCGCCTCGCGTCTCGCCGCCATCTTGGTAGTGGAACCCACTAAAATGCCCCCTCGGCCGCTCACACAAGCGCCTGACTCAATGGACTGCCGCCCGCGGCGCCGCTGCGCCCCCATCCCGTGTCCGCACACCCGCAGACGCCGCGGAAAAGCGCGCCCGGACGGCTCCGGGGTCCGGGTGGCGCGCGCAGGCAGCCGGCTGCCACGCGCCCGGGCTCCTTGCCTTTTTCCCTCCCTTTCGGCCCCGAGCTGCGGGCGGGCGGGCGGCAGCGCCGCCCCCGAGCTCACAATGCGGGGCTGCCACGCGCGTCGGGGACGGGCGGGGGGGGACAGCTGCACTACCGCTCTTTGCCCACAGGGTGGCAGCACTGCCGCACGGCTCCGGCGGGACGGTCATGGGGGACAGCTGCACTACCGCTCTTTGCCCACAGGGTGGCAGCATTGCCGCACAGATCAGGCGGGACGGGCGGGAGGGACAGCTGCACTACCGCTCTTTGCCCACACGATGGCAGCATTGCCGCACAGATCAGGCGGGACGGGCGGGAGGGACAGCTGCACTACCGCTGTTTGCCCACACGGTGGCAGCATTGCCGCACAGATCGGGCGGGCCGGGCGGGGGGGAAGCTGCACTACCGCTCTCTGCCCACAGGGTGGCAGCACTGCCGCGCGGCGGCGCGGAGCGGAGCCATAAACGAACGTGCCCAGAAATGCCCTTCCGAACAGCCTCCGGAATAAATGGCCCAAAAGACCCCCGAGCACACCTGCGAGAGCCCTGCCAGCAACCAGACCGAACCAAAAAAGCCTTTCGTTCAGGCTCTATTTCAATATTTTTTATCTTTGTGATTCTGATATTTACATTAATCATTACAATTCAGCTTTTATATTATGTACATTATACATCATGTATTATGTTTATTATACTATTATATTTATTATATATATTAAGTATAGAAAGTTATATATAAAATAATTTATTATTTATTATGTAATGTTATAAATAATAATACATTTCATTGAAATATCATGATTATGTACATTATAGATGTTTATATTATGTATATTATATATATTTATAAAACGTGTAGTATGTAATAATATATTGTGTATTTATTATTTATATTATTTTTCATATCCTATACTTTTTGTTATTTTTCTTTTTCATTATTTTTTAATTCGTTTGTTTATATTTTAAACGATATTTTACACTAGATGAATTCATTAACCTAACACATCAGAAACACAATTAATTTGAATTAAATGAGCCTGGTTTTCTAAGGGGTAAAGTTTTAATCTTTATTCAAATAATATGGGCATGTTTTCTCTTTCTCTATGGTTTTTTTTTGGTGGGTTGCGGGGGAGTTTAGTTTGTGGGTTTTCTTTTTTTGTTCGCTTTGTTTTGGAGTTCTTTGCTAATAAACAAGCAGGGTCGGAGAGTTCAAAATAAAACGTCTACTTTGTTTTTATTGCCCCCTCTGAAATACGCCTCGACAGCCTGGACAGCAGGCTGCTGCTGGTAACACTGTGCACGGGTAGGAGGAGACCTGGTCGGGGCTGGGAAGGAAAAAACGGCACCACGGTGGTCACAGCTTTCTCCCTTCAGGAGTTTTATGGAGCAGAAAATACAGAGCTTTTGCCAACTGCGCTCTCTATGACATCCCGACGTCCAGCGGGCACGGAGGTCATTTCTCATCTTTCTTGCCAACAGCCAAACCCCCAGGCGCCCGGGGGAAGAAAGAGTATGGGGGAAAAAAAAAAGGAACAAAGAAAACATGAAAAAATAAACCAAAACTATAGAAAATAATAAATAAAATTAAAATACCAAAAGAAAAAAATTTCAAAGTAACAAAAAAGTGGAAAAAAAATTTAAACAAAAAATTAAAATAAAAAACTAAAAGTAGTTTTAACAAGTAAATAAATAGCTAAAGAAAAAAATATAAAAATTAAAAAACGGAAGAAAAAGTCTTTGAAAAACCACAAAACGCAACATGAGAAACCACAACAAAAGAGCATAAAAATACAAAAATAACAAGAAATAAAATACAAAATTAAATAAATGCAGCTTTCACCTCCTGCCACTGCCTAAAAAAGCACCATGGCTTTCCTCAATTATGCAGCAATAAGGGAAACAAACCCAGTGCCCCCCAGAACAGAAGGTTTTCTAGACAATTCCCACTTTTGCTTGGAAACAAATTCTATTTTAGTGGGAAGCTCATTTTGGACAAACACCCAAATGTGCCAAGGTAGGAAAGAACCAGCCCCCTGTGTCCAAGGAACAGCAGCTAGGCCTGGATTCAGGTTTTAATGGCATTTATGTAATTAAAAATGCAGTAAATTGAACTTTACAAAGAGATGAATCATGGCAAATAAATACTTCAACGTTTTCTTGGGAATTCACAGAATTTTGTGGAGATGGTGCTGGACAATTCCTGATTTACCAACATTAATTGGGTAAATTTCCTTGGAAATGTGCTCTACAAGGTGCAAAAATTCCAATTAGGATGGAAAATTGGAATAAATAAATATTCCCTTACTAAAATCAGAGAGAAAATCAGAGTTATTCCTTCAAATAAAAGGAAGGAATAACATCTAAATCCAAGCTTGCCTGGAAAACAAGCTCAGGAATTTCTAACATTGAAAACTTTTGCAAGAGTCATGAAGCTGGTGAAAGTTCATGGAATGATGATTTAAAATCTGCTTCCTCTGCTCTAATTTAAAGGGAAGTGGGAATTCAACAGGTCCAGTTACTCCTATCCAACCTTGGACTGGGATAAGGCCTTCCAGTGGCTTCACTTCCTACTGGCTCTCTCCTTTTTGCCCACAACCTGGAAGAGGAAAAGCAACAGGAATAAAGTCTCAAACAGGATGGCCTTGGTCCAGGCAGACTGAAATGCAGCTCCCAGGGAGGGAGGCCAGGCTGTGCCTCGGGGAGCTCCGGGAATCTGGGATTGCCCGTGGGATTAAAGGGCTGGAAAAGCACACCCACCTGCCAGGTTCAGTGCTGGGACCGAGCAAGGCCGGGGCTCGGGGGCAGCAGTCAGAGCTGGGACTGCAGGAGAACACCCCAAACCCGGGTTAAACATCCGGCACGACACGCAGCACGCTCCGGGAGAAACTCGGGTGGGAGAAGCCCCGGGATGCTCCACGTTCCTTGCCCTTGGCAGCTGTGCCAGGGCCTCCATCAGAATGCTGACCTCACCGTGCAGCTCCTACAAAATAGGAGAACTTATGGGAATCGCCCAGCAATCCATGGACTTCCAGTTATTAAGAACCACAGCTGCAGCGAAAGGTGCCCAAACTCTACTGCAAACCAGCAGGTCTGAGGAGACGCAGGGATTTATTCCTGAGGGGACACAAGGATCCCTCAGCCAGCCAGGATTTCTCCCAGGCTCTTCCCACTGCTCTCTGAGGACACAAACAGCAGTTTTTCCCTGGAGTTCCCCTTTCCAACAATGCCAAGACTCATGTTCTCCTCCAACCCCAGGTTCAGGAAGGAAAGTAGGAATATTATCACTGCACAGACTGTCCAGGAGGGTGTGACTGAGGCAGCAGCACCAGCTCCCACTCCACTGCTGCTCTGGATTCCTGAGCAGCTCCTTTCCATCCTGCCCTTCCCAGCACCATTCCCTGGGTGCCATGTCCACAGACACCTTCTCCATGCAGCTTAAAACCCACAGACACCAACAGAAAGGAGATCAAAAATCAATTCACATGCTGCTAGCCAGAGAGAATGGGAGAGGCCTAAAAATCTGCATTTATTTTAGAACACTAGAGCAATTTCTTCATGACCCTGACTATCAGTGATGGGCAGATAAACACCTTCTTTAACTTACTACCTGCAAAAACATCAAGTTTCAAGTTTAGTAAAGATAAAATTTTGCTGCAAAAATAAAAGAGGTGGGATGTTGGTGTTAGTGCTTTAACCTTCGGACATTAGCGGGTATTTGTAAAACAAATTCATTATTGAAGCAGCTAACTTGAAAATAAGGGGGTTTTACAATAAAGTTGACCAAAAAAGAGTCTCAAAATTAAGATATAGGTTGCACAAATATTTAAGAAAAAAAAAGTTGTCTTTCGTGCATATAACCTGCCAGCCTCTCATGTTTTCAGTCCTTACCATTTATTTTTACCAAGGTGATGACTAAAACCTTGTCAAAAGCTCAAAAAAAAAAACAATCCAGGACAAGGCAGGTGTTTTCCCAAGTACCCCCAGTGTGGAGCTGTGTCAGCCACAAGTGTTTGCTCCCTCAGCCCAGCCCGGAGCAGGCTCCAGCTGCTGCCCAGGGGTTACCAAGGGACTCACCTGTTTCAAGCTGTAAATGCAGGTGGCCTGCACTGGAGTGCCAAAAAATGTGAAATATGTGACTCTCACCTTGAATAGCGATCGATCTTCTCAGGGGAGCCCCTCACCCAGGATGGGGGGCTCTGCCACGGATTTCATCCCTCTGCATCTGAAAGAAAGTTGGGACAAAAGTCAGAGTGCTGCAGGATACCTTGACAGCTCCACACATCTTGTGGCAATCTAGGAATACCCTCTACAGTCTAACTACACCCCACATCACAAATTTCAAGCCCCCAGCACTATTATCCTATTACCCCCACACCCAGACTGAGCATCAAGGCAGAGCAGCTCCAGGCCAAACACACACCAACACCCGTGACACAGCACAGGACAAACGAGGGGACACAACAGGGATAGAAAACTCTGGCAAGAAGAATGACCCTGAGGGTCCAGAGAACTCGGAATGAGATGACCGAGGTAAGATGGAAGGTGAGCTGGCCAGGCTCAGAGAACCCTGCAGGAACAAGATGCCATTGGGATGACTTATCCCAAGAAATGCAGAGATGGATGCCCGAGAACCCTACGGTCAGAATCCTCGACCTGTCTTTGCATTCTCACAAGACCTAACCCGCCGGAATGGATCAGGGCGGTGCACGGCTGTCAGTACAGCTCAGAACAAGACCTGAAAAGGCATCGGACTGGATGCTTGTGAAGAGAGATGGATTCTGATGAGTGTCCGAGCAGCTGAGACAAAGGCACCTGGCTGAGGAGCACAGAGATCAGAAATGCTAAGACTGATGCCAGAGGTTTTGACAGGCCCCTGAAGGGCTAAGGGAAAAGACAGCACACACAAGACACCCAAGACACAGAGTGCACAACAGACACAACACACACCAGGACTGCTCTGCCCTGCACACCTCGGCACTGTGATCCAGAATGAGACTCTCCCTGGATGAAACCTAAGGGGTCACAGCTTAGACATCCCTGTCTTCAAACCTGACTCAAAAAACCTTGCTAGTGACCCCACACTCTTCTTTCATGCCCTCTACGGCTCTGAGCTCTCCACTTATCTCTCAGATGTCTGGGGAGGTGCATCCACGCCGGGTCCCAAAGAAGGCTGCCTCTCCCTCGGGGAAATTCCTGCTGTGACCAGGCTGGTGTCTCCTCGTCAGCTACAATAAAGAGAACTAAACGTGACCCTGTGCTCTTAGCAGCACATCAGCCAGAAACCAGCAATTCTGCTACTCACAGTCTCCTAAGCTTGCCTGTGTCCTCGGCCCTGTGCTTCAGCTGCGCTCAGAGGCCAACGCCGGCGTCGCAGGGTCTGGTCTAAAAATAAAGACAAAGAACAGAGCTGTAACACGGCCACCATTTACACCTCCCCTGCAAATCAAAACAGTGACCGACCTTCTCAGGGGAGCCCCCTCACCCAGGATGGGGGGCTCTGCCACAGATTTCATCCACCTGCATCTGAAAGAAAGTCAGAACAACAGTCAGAGTGCGGCAGGATACCTTGACAGCTCCACATATCTTGTGGAAATCTAGGAATACCCTCGACAGCCCTGCTACACTCCACATCACAAATTTCAAGCCCCCAGCACTATTATCCTATTACCCCTACACCCAGACTGAGCATCAAGGCAGAGCAGCTCCCGGCCAAACACACACCAACACCCGTGACACAGCACAGGACAAACGAGGGGACACAACAGGGATAGAAAACTCTGGCAAGAAGAATGACCCTGAGGGTCCAGAGAACTCGGAATGAGATGACCGAGGTGAGACTGAAGGTGAGCTGGCCAGGCTCAGAGAACCCTGCAGGAACAAGATGCCATCGGGATGACTTATCCCAAGAAATGCAGAGATGGATGCCCGAGAATCCTACGGTCAGAATCCTCTACCTGCCTTTGCATTCTCACAAGACCTAACCCGCCGGAATGGATCAGGGCGGTGCACGGCTGTCAGTACAGCTCAGAACAAGACCTGAAAAGGCATCGGACTGGATGCTTGTGAAGAGAGATGGATTCTGATGAGTGTCCGAGCACCAAAGTCAAAAGCACCTGGCTGAGGAGCACAGAGATCAGAAATGCTAAGACTGATGCCAGGGGTTTTGATAGGCCCCTCAAAGGACAAAAGGAAAAGACAAGACACCAAACAGACAGAGTGCACAACAGACAAGTGACACAACACACACCAGGACTGCTCTGCCCGGCACACCTCGGCACTCTGATCCAGAATGAGACTTTCTGTAGCCTAAGCGGTCACTTCTTGGACATCCCTGTCACCAAAAATGACTCAAAAAATCCCTCCCGGTGGCCCCTGATCCCACACCCCGCTTTCAAGCCCTCCCTGGCTCCGAGCCCTCCACTTATCTCTTGGACGTCTAGGGAGGTGAATCCACGCTGGGTGGCAAAGAAGGCCGCCTCTCCCTCAGGGAAATTCCTGCTGTTGCTGGGCTGTTGTCTCCTACACAGCTACAATAAAGAAAACCAAACATCAAAGCATAATCTTGGCAGCCCATCACCCAAAACCCGACAATTCTGCTACTCACTGTCTCCTAAGCTTGCCCGTGTCCTCGGCCCCGTGCTTCAGCTGCGCTCAGAGGCCAACGCCGGCGTCGCAGGGTCTGCCTGGGTAAAGAGCAGACAAGGTGACATGGCAGCGCTGGAACTTGAGGGGACCATCCCTCCTTCTCCTCCCTGACTCACCTCAACTCCTCGGCCGTTATCCAAGACTACCTGGATGGGGCCTTCACAAGGAGAAGATCAAGGCTCCATCACAGACTCCTGGAATGCTCCCGGAGGGCTCACGGGTGAGGTGACCCGGGTCTGTCGTCCGGTTGGTGAGAGGGGAGCTCGGCCTCCTGCGAGTGGACTCCCTAAAACACACAATAACGGAGGCTTAGAGTTGCACCAGCGAGTGAGGCTTGAACAATAGCAACGGCTTCTGTCCACCCGTCACTGCTCACCTCGCCCACGTCAGCTTGACTGCTGAGATCCGGCTTCACCACCTAAAAATAAAGACAAAGAACAGAGCTGTAACACAGCCATCATTTACACCTCCCCTGCAAATCAAAACAGTGACTGACCTTCTCAGGGGAGCCCCTCACCCAGACTGGGGGGCTCTGCCACAGATTTCATCCCTCTGCATCTGAAAGAAAGTTCGGACAAAAGTCAGAGTGCTGCAGGATACCTTGACAGCTCCACACATCTTGTGGCAATCTAGGAATACCCTCTACAGTCTAACTACACCCCACATCACAAATTTCAAGCCCCCGGCACTATTACCCTCGTACCCCTACACCCAGACTGAGCAGCAAGGCAGAGCAGCTCCCGGCCAAACACACACCAACACCCGTGACACAGCACAGGACAAACGAGGGGACGCAACAGGGACAGAAAACTCTGGGCAAGAAGAATGACCCTGAGGGTCCAGAGAACTCGGAATGAGATGACCGAGGTGAGAAGGAAGGTGAGCTGGCCAGGCTCAGAGAACCCTGCAGGAACAAGATGCCATCGGGATGACTTATCCCAAGAAATGCAGAGATGGATGCCCGAGAACCCTACGGTCAGAATCCTCTACCTGTCTTTGCATTCTCACAAGACCTAACCCGCCGGAATGGATCAGGGCGGTGCACGGCTGTCAGTACAGCTCAGAACAAGACCTGAAAAGGCATCGGACTGGATGCTTGTGAAGAGAGATGGATTCTGATGAGTGTCCGAGCAGCTGAGACAAAGGCACCTGGCTGAGGAGCACAGAGATCAGAAATGCTAAGACTGATGCCAGAGGTTTTGACAGGCCCCTGAAAAGACTAAAGGAAAAGACAAGACACCCAAAAGACACAAAGTGCACAACAGACACAACACACCCTGGGACTGCTCTGCCCTGCACACCTCAGCACTGTGATCCAGAATGAGACTTTCCCTTATTGTAGCCTAAGGGGTCACATCTGGGACATCCCCATCTCCAAACCCGACTCAAAAAATCCCTCCCGCTGACCCCTGCCCTGGCACCCCGCTTTCATCCTCTCCCTAGTTCCGAGCCCTCCACTTATCTCTCAGATGTCTGGGGAGGTGAATCCACGCTGGGTCCCAAAGAAGGCCGCCTATGCCTCTGGGAAATTCCTCCTGTCACTTGCCTGCTGTCTCCTAGTCAGCTACAATAAAGAAAACCAAACATCAAAGCATAATCTTAGCTGCACATCAGCCAAAAACCAGCAGCTCTGCTACTCACCGTCTCTTAAGCAGGACCGGGTCCTCGGGCCCCGTGTGTGCTTCAGCTGAGCTCGGAGGCTGACGCTCGCAGCGCCAAAGCCTTAGAGGCATTACTGGCACCGAGCCCACCCACCGTGGCCTCCATTAGGGCTGTGAGCATCCCCGGTTAGAGCAGGAGAGGAACGCAGGGTGGACATCCCCGGTGAACCTCAACCCTGTGGACTCGGCCCCACCACTGTCACTTCCTGCCTGGCCCTAGCTTAGGGTTACTGCCTGCACCTCTCAGGACTTCTGGCATTGCCTTGCCATTAGGATTGCTGCCTGCACCTGCTCTCAGGGAAACAGTGTTGGAAGCAGCACTGTGAGGACCGGGATACCTGTACTCTGACTTGTATCCTAGCCTGTACCCCTGATTTTCACTGTGTGTTCTCTAGTCCTTCAGTCCTTTACCTCAGCCTCTGTGTGCATCACTGTAACCTCCCCCCTTCTGAACCCTGCTTCTTCAGAGCCCTAGACCTTGCAGCCGGGGACGCTCTGCACCGTTAGGGTCCCAAGAGCTGTCCCGCACGCAGGACAGGTACATCCACAGTTGTTCCCTGCCTACCCTAAACGTGGCCCTGAGACAGGGCAGAGGCTGACAGAGCCGAACTCTTTGCGGTGGCAAAAGGCACGAAGCCTTACCAACCGCCGCCTCGAGAGGGAAATCAGGAGCACTTCCACCGGCTGCGGAGAGACAGGGAATCCCAGGGTGGGTGGGGCGGGAAACCCCCGTTATCCCCAGCCCTGCTGGATCCTGCTCCCCACTATCGCTTCCTGCCTGGCCCTAGCCTGACAGTGTCTGCACAGGTCAGAGCTTCTGGTGTGTTCCTGCACTAGGGCTGCTGCCTGCACCTGCTCTCAGGGGAAGTGTGCTGGTAGCAGTGCTGTGAGGGCCGCTACACCTGTACTCTGACTTGTATCCTAGCCTGTTCCCCTGGTTTTCACCGTGTGTCCTCTAGTCCTTGAGTCCTTTACCTCAGCCTCTGTGTGTGTGGCTACACCTCCCCCCTTCTAAACCCAACTTCTTTAGAGCCCTACACCTCGCAGCCAGGCCTTCTAGCATTGTCCTGCATAAGGGCTCCTGCCTGTACCCGCACTCAGGGAAACGGGCATGTCTTTAGGGCTACTCCTTCGGGTTTGGGTCGGGCTGGTACACCTGTACTCTCAATTGGCACATCTTGGACATCCCTATCTCCAAACCTGACTCAAAAACCCCTCCTGACAAGTCCTGACCCAGCACTCCACTTTCATCCCCTCTGTGGCTCTGAACCCTCCACTTATCTCTTGGACGTCTGGGGATGAGAATCCATGTCGGGTGCCACAGAAGGCCGCCTCGCCCTCTGGGAATTTCCTGCTGTCACCGGGCTGCTGTCTCTTATTCGGCTACAAGAAATAAAACAAACATCGATGTATGATCTCAGCAGATCTGTTGGCCAATCGGTCAGGGCGTAAGACAAGTGGACCACCTCAAACACACAAACAATAACATAAGCTGAAGAGTTACACCGGAAACACCACTACACTTAACTGCATAAATACATAAATTTTCAAACAGACAACCCCAAAAAAATTCCAGCAAAAAAAGCCAACTCTTATCACCCCCAGTCAAACTACTGAATATAATAAAAACAACCCCACGTCCAATCCCCTCAATAATACTCCAGAACATATACCCAGAGCGCCCCCAAAGTTAAAGACCTCCCGCTAGCCAAATAAAAAGGAAAAAGCCCATGTCTTGCAACCTATATTAATTCATTAACTTAAAGCTTTAAAAATAAACATTAAAGTTTAAACCTTTAGATAACACTAGCACACCATAGACGCCAATCCCATCACTACATGCCAAACCAAAACTTATTTCAACCTTTTGTGCTGCTGCTGCTCGGCACAAAGGTTTGTCCCTCAGCACCTCCTGAAGTAATGTTCCACGCCCAAGGCCTCCCCCAGCCCCTGTGAGATGAACTCACCATCCTTCCATGAGCCTCACCTGGGAGCCCAGCATAAACCCCTCTCCTCCCGCAGCTCCGTGCCAAACTGAGCTCGGGCTCCCCTCTTAAAGCAGTGCTGGCAGGACCCGCCCCCCTCGTTATCCTTTACAGCTTCCACCTGTCCCCTCATCAGTGTGACAGCTCTCACCTGGGGCTGCTCTGTCCCCTCATCAGTGTGACAGCTCTCACCTGGGGCTGCTCTGTCCCCTCAATCAGCCTGTGACAGCTCTCACCTGCAGCTGCTGCCAGTCCCTGCCGCTCATTTCCTGGACATTGCACTGTGTGCACTGACACGCTGGGGCACCGGGCTTTCCTTGCTGTGAATAAGGATCCCTCTTCTCCTGCACGTGCCCAAGGCTGAAACTGGGATTCCACCTCCTAAATTCCGTTTGTGTGAGGTTCACAATTCCTAAGGAAATTTCCCAGCAATCGTTACCCTTCATTTACATTTTCTCCTTTGGAATCATTACTACCTTGTCTTTCTGTGCAAGGGTTTCCAAACGTTCATTGGGAGTTCAGTAGCCGGGTTGGCTTGTTTATAACATAGCTGACAATCCCAGGCTCAATCCAAACACCCAGAGATACAGGGAAATATGGAGACAGTTTATAAATACTGCCCACCTCTGACCCTGAATTCTTCATCGCACATCCTTGGAGCAGATTTACTCCATCCTTTCTTCCCAGCAGCACCTCTCCAGCACAAATCTCACTTCTCACACCTGTTTCTTCCCACAAACCAAACAGAAATCTACTACAGGGCGAGGCGGGGAGGGGCAAGGCCGGTCTCGGCGCAGAGCCCCCGGGCCCTCAGGGCGGGCCGGGGGGACCGGAGCAGAGCCCGGGCCGGGTTGGAGCCGGAGCCGGTCTGAGGGCGGAGGCCCCGGGCCCTCAGCGCGGGCCGGGGGGCGGGGGCGGTTCCCGGGGCCCGCTGTCCAATCAGCACTGCCGATGCCTCAGCGAGCCCGCCAATCGCGGGGATTCAAAAGGGTGGCGGAAGTAGCTGCTGCTCTATGGGCTCGGTGAGGAACGCCCCGGTGGGGTCCCGGCGCCGTGCACTTGGGACCCGCCCCGCGCCCCTGAAGCCGCGCCCCCGGTACTGCCCGGCCCCGGCTGCCTCCGGCCCCGCCTCACAGAGCCCCGGCTCCGCCCCGGCCCCGCCCCGAGCCCGCCCCGGCTCTGCCCCTGCTCCGCCCCGAGCCCACCCCGAGCCCGCCCCGGCTCCGCCCCGAGCCCGCCCCGGCTCCGCCCAGAGCCCGCCCCGGCTCCGCCCCGAGCCCGCCTCGGCTCCGCCCCGAGCCCGCCCCGGATCCGCCCCGGATCCGCCCCGAGCCCGCCCCGGATCCGCCCCGAGCCCGCCCCGGCTCCGCTCCGAGCCCGCCCCGGCTCCGCCCCGAGCACGCCCCGGCTTGGGGGCGGGACCATCGCCCGCGACCCCGCCCCGCCCCTCGCAGCTGAGCCGAGCCGAGCCGAGCCGAGGTTGCTCGCGGCCCTGCGCGGAGCCAGGCGGGGCCGGGAATGGGAGCGGGCGTTCTGGTTCGGGTCCTGTCAGTGTCGGCTGCGGCTCCCGAGAGGTGCGGCCCCCCCCGGCGGGCGGGTTGAGGGTCTCGGGGCCTGAGGCCCAAGCTGGCGTTGCGGTCGGGATCGGGACCGGGATCGCTGCGGGCGGCAGGAGCCGCTCCTGCTCCGCCTGCAGCCGGAGCTGCGCTGGGGTCCTGCCGGGGCTCTGGGCACGGGAGGACGGCGGCGGCGATTTCCTCTGATAACCTCTGATATCGACCCCCCCACAGCATCATTGATCCCCACCCGAGTGTCACTGACCCCCCCAATGTCATAGATGACCCCCCAATATTCCATTGATCTTCCCTCAGCGTCACTGACCCCCCCCCAATATTCCACTGATCTCCCCACTTGATCCCGCCCTTTTTCTCCCCTCACGTTTCCCGCCCTTTTTCTCCCCTCACGTTTCCCGCCCTTTTTCTCCCCTCACGTTTGCCGCACTTTTTCGTGGGGAACGACCCCTGAGGGGTCCTGTGGAAGGATTCTGGAGGTCCGAGGGGTGAATTTGGGGTTTGGAGGGAGGTTTTGGGGGGTCCCAGGGATGGATTTGGGGGTTTTTGGGGGTCCAAGGGATGGATTTGGGGGTCCCGGGGTGGATCTGGGGTCCTGGGGAGGTTTTGGGGGGTCCCAGGGGTGGATTTGGGTTTCATGGGGAGGGGATCGGGGGTTTTTTGGGGCCTCAGGGGTGAATTTGGGGTCCGGGGAGAGGTTTGGGGGGTTTTTCGGGGTCCCAGGGGTGAATTTGGGGTCTGGGGAGGGGTTTTTGGGGGTCCCTCACCTGCAGGGCGTCGCGGGGGTGGCAGGGGGAGGGGGGCAGCGGGGGGGGCCCAGCGCCCACCCCCCCTTGGGCTTCAGGAGGGCGTCGATGAGACCGAAACAGCTCGGGGGGGGGGGGGTCAAAAACGGGGAGGGGTCACGGGCTGGAACCCCCCAGTGCCCCCCAAACCACCCCCAGGGCCCCCCCGACCTCCAGGAGCCCGCAAAACCCTCCTCAGGTTCCTTTGATGCCTCAAATGGGCTGCCCAAACCTCCCGAAGATCCCCCAAAAACACCCAAAGCAGCCCCCAGGACTCCCCCCAGACCCCCCAAAACCCCCCAAACCCCTCCAGGACAACTCGGGACCCCCAGGACCCCCCAAAATCGGCCCCCCCCCCTCCCCCTGAGGCCTCGTTTGACCGCTCCACGTTGCGGACAGGCACCAGCTGATCAAGCCACAAGCACCAGCACCTGCGGGACTGGGATGGACTGGGAGCACTGGGAGGGTGATCAGAGAGAACTGGGATGGACGGGGAGTGGACTGGGATGAACGGGCAGGCGTGTGGGGGTCGATGGTGGGCACACGGTGCCTTACTGGTCTATACTGGGATGGGTCTAATGGCCCCAGGGGAGGGGGTGTGGCCACACTGGTCCAGACTGGGAGGGGTGTCACCATGGCGCCGGACGCGGAGTCGAGGATACGAGCGAGACAGGGACACCTAGGGGACAGCCAGGGCACCCCCAGGGACAGCCAGGGCACCCCCAGGGACACCTAGGGGACCTCCAGGGCACCCCCAGGGACACCTAGGGGACAGCCAGGGCACCCCCAGGGACACCTAGGGGACAGCCAGGGCACCCCCAGGGACAGCTAGGGGACAGCCTGGGCACCCCCAGGGACACCAAGGGGATAGCCAGGGCACATCGAGGGACACCTAGGGCACAGCCAGGGCACCCCCAGGGACACCTAGGGGACAGCCAGGGCACCCCAGGGACAGCCAGGGCACCCCCAGGGACACCTAGGGGACAGCCAGGGCACCCCAGGGAATGCCAGGGCACCCCCAGGGACACCAAGGGGACACCCAGGGCACCTCCAGGGACACCTAGGGGACAGCCAGGGCACCACCAGGGACACATAGGGGACAGCCAGGGCACCCCAGGGACAGCCACAGCACCCCAGGGACACATAGGGGACAGCCAGGGTACCCCCAGGGACACCTAGGGGACAACCACGGCACCCCAGGGACACCTAGGGGACAGCCAGGGCACCCCAGGGACAGCCAGTGCACCCCAGGGACACATAGGGGACAGCCAGGGTACCCCCAGGGGCACTTAGGGGACAGCCCGGGCACCCCCAGGGACAGCCGGGGCACCCCTAGGGCACCCCAGGGACACCCAGGGCACCCCCAGGGACACGTAGGGGACAGCCAGGGCACACCAGGGACAGCCAGGGCACCCCCAGGGACACCTAGGGGACAGCCAGGGCACCCCAGGGACACCCAGGGCACCCCCAGGGACAGCTAGGGGACAGCCTGGGCACCCTAGAGACACCTAGGGGAAAGCCAGGGCACCCCCAGGGACACCAAGCGGATAGCTAGGGCACATCCAGGGACACATAGGGGACAGCCAGGGCACCCCAGGGACACCTAGGGGACAGCCAGGGCACCCCGGGAAACCCAGGGCGCCCCCAGGGACACGTAGGGGACAGCCAGGGCACACCAGGGACAGCCAGGGCACCCCCAGGGACACCTAGGGGACGGCCAGGGCACCCAAGGGACACCCAGGGCACCCACAGGGACAGCTAGGGGACAGCCTGGGCACCCTAGGGACACCTAGGGGAAAGCCAGGGCACCCCTAGGGACACCAAGGGGATAGCCAGGGGACATCCAGGGACACCTATGGGACACCAAGGGGACAGCCAGGGCACCTCCAGGGACACCTAGGGGACAGGCAGGTCACCCCCAGGGACACCAAGGGGACAGCCACGGCACCCCAGGGACACCTAGGGGACAGCCAGGGCACCCCAGGGACAGCCAGGGTACCCCCAGGGACCCCTAGGGGACAGCCTGGGCACCCCCAGGGACAGCCGGGGCACCCCTAGAGCACCTCAGGGACACCCAGGGGACCCCAGGGACACCTAGGGGACAGCCAGGGCACCCAGAGGGACACCCAGGGAACCCCCAGGGACACCTAGGGGACAGCCAGGGCACTCCCAGGGACACCTAGGGGACAGGCAGGGCACCCTTGGGACAGCCAGGGCTCCCCCAGGGACAACTAGGGGACAGCCAGGGACCCCCAGGGACACCTAGGTGACAGCCAGGGCACTCCCAGGGACACCTAGGGGACAGGCAGGGCACCCTAGGGTCAGCCAGGGCTCCCCCAGAGACAACTAGGGGACAGCCAGGGAACCCCCAGGGACACCTAGGGGACAGTCAGGGCACTCCAGGGACACCAAGGGGACAGCCAGAGCACCCCAAGGACAGCCAGGGCACCCCCAGGGACACCTCGGGAAAAGGCAGGGCACCCCCAGGGACACCTAGGGGACAGCAAGGCACCCCAGGGACACCCAGGGCACCCCCAGGGACACCAAGGGGACAGCCAGGGCACCTCCAGGGACACCTATGGGACAGCCAGGGCACCCCCAGGGACACCAAGGGGACAGCCAGGGCACCTCCAGGGACACCTAGGGGACAGGCAGGTCACCCCCAGGGACACCTAGGGGACAGCCAGGGCACCCCAGGGACAGCCAGGGTACCCCCAGGGACCCCTAGGGGACAGCCAGGGTACCCCCCAGGGACAGCCGGGGCACCCCTAGAGCACCTCAGGGACACCCAGGGCACCCCCAGGGACACGTAGGGGACAGCTAGGGCACACCAGGGACAGCCAGGGCACCCCCAGGGACACTTAGGGGACAGCCAGGGCCCTCCCAGGGACACCAGGGTACACCCAGGGCCCCCCCAGGGACAGACAAGGCACCCCTAGGGACACCTATGGGACAGCCAGGGACCTCCAGGGACAGCCAGGGCACCCCCAGGGACACCTAGGGGACAGCCAGGGCACCCCAGGGACGCCTTGGGGACAGCAAGGCACCCCAAGGACACCTAGGGGACAGCCAGGGCACCCCAGGGAAAGCCAGGGCACCCCAGGGACACCTAGGGGACAGCCAGGGACCCCCAGGGACAGCCAGGGCACCCCCAGGGACTCCAGGGCATCCCCAGGGACACCTAGGGGACAGGCAGGGCACCCCCAGGTACAGCCAGGGGACAGCCAGGGCCCCCCCAGAGGTTGAAGGGGCCCCCCCGCTCCAAACCCAGCACGGATGCCTGCGTTGCGGCCCCCCAAAAACCCATGGCCGCCCCTCGAGCTGATATCGACCCCCCCACAGCATCATTGATCCCCACCCGAGTGTCACTGACCCCCCCAATGTCATTGATGCCCCCCCAATATTCCATTGATCCTTCCTCAGCGTCGCTGACCCCCCCCAAAATTCCATTGATCCCCTCCACTTGATCCCGCCCTTTTTCTCCCCTCACGTTTCCCGCCCTTTTTCTCCCCTCACGTTTCCCGCACTTTTTCGTGGGGAACGACCCCTGAGGGGTCCTGTGGAAGGATTCTGGAGGTCCGAGGGGTGAATTTGGGGTTTGAAGGGAGGTTTTGGGGGGTCCCAGGGATGGATTTGGGGGTTTTTGGGGGTCCAAGGGATGGATTTGGGGGTCCCGGGGTGGATCTGGGGTCCTGGGGAGGTTTTGGGGGGTCCCAGGGGTGGATTTGGGGTTCATGGGGAGGGGTTTGGGGGTTTTTTGGGGCCTCAGGGGTGAATTTGGGGTCCGGGGAGAGGTTTTGGGGGTTTTTTGGGGTCCCAGGGGTGAATTTGGGGTCTGGGGAGGGGTTTTTGGGGGTCCCCCACCTGCAGGGCGTCGCGGGGGTGCAGGGGGAGGGGGCAGCGGGGGGGGCCCAGCGCCCACCCCCCCTTGGGCTTCAGGAGGGCGTCGATGAGACCGAAACAGCTCGGGGGGGGGGGGGGGTCAAAAACGGGGGGGGGGCACGGGCTGGAACCCCCCAGTGCCCCCCAAACCACCCCCAGGGCCCCCCCGACCTCCAGGAGCCCGCAAAACCCTCCTCAGGTTCCTTTGATGCCTCAAATGGGCCGCCCAAACCTCCCGAAGATCCCCGAAAAACACCCACAGCAGCCCCTTGAGACTCCCCGCATACCCCCCAAACCCCTCCAGGACAACTCGGGACCCCCAGGACCCCCCAAAATCCGCCCCCCCCTCCCCCTGAGGCCTCATTTGACCCGCTCCACGTTGCGGACAGGCACCAGCTGATCAAGCCACAAGCACCAGCACCTGCGGGACTGGGATGGACTGGGAGCACTGGGAGGGTGATCAGAGAGAACTGGGATGGACGGGGAGTGGACTGGGACGAACTGGCAGGCGTGTGGGGGTCCATGGTGGGCACACGGTGCCTTACTGGTCTGTACTGGGATGGGTCTAATGGCCCCAGGGGAGGGGGTGTGGCCACACCGGTCCAGACTGGGAGGGGTGTCACCATGGCGCCGGAGGCGGAGTCGAGGATACGAGCGAGGCAGGGACACCTAGGGGACAGCCAGGGCACCCCCAGGGACACCTAAAGGACAGCCAGGGCACCCCAGGGACACCTAGGGGACAGCCAGGGCACCCACAGGGACACTCAGGGCACCCCAGGGACACCTAGGGGACATCAAGGGCACCCCAGAGGCAGCCACGGCACCCCACAGATAGCCAGGGAACCCCCAGGGACACCTAAGGGACAGCCAGGGCACCCCCAGGGACACCTAAGGAACAGCCAGGGCACCCCCAGGGACACCTATGGGACAGCCAGGGCAGCCCTGGGACACCTACGGGACAGCCAGGGCACCCCCAGGGCACCCCAGGGACACCCAGGGCACCCCCAGGGACACCCAGGGCACCCCCAGGGACACCGAGGAGACAGCCAGGGCCCCCCAGGGACACCTAGAAGACAGCCAGGGCACCACAGGAACAGCCAGGGCACCCCCGGGGACACCCAGGGGACCCCAGGGACACCTAGGGGACAGCCAGGGCACCCAGAGGGACACCCAGGGCACCCCCAGGGACACCTAGGGGACAGCCAGGGCACTCCCAGGGACACCTAGGGGACAGGCAGGGCACCCTTGGGACAGCCAGGCCTCCCCCAGGGACAACTAGGGGACAGCCAGGGACCCCCAGGGACACCTAGGTGACAGCCAGGGCACTCCCAGGGACACCTAGGGGACAGGCAGGGCACCCTAGGGTCAGCCAGGGCTCCCCCAGGGACAACTAGGGGACAGCCAGGGAACCCCCAGGGACACCTAGGGGACAGTCAGGGCACTCCAGGGACACCTAGGGGACAGCCAGAGCACCCCAAGGACAGCCAGGGCACCCCCAGGGACACCTCGGGGACAGGCAGGGCACCCCCAGGGACACATAAGGGACAGCCAGGGTACCCCAGGGACACCAAGGGGACAGCCAGGACACCCCCAGGGACACCTAGGGGACAGCTAGGGCACCCCAGGGACAGCCAGGGCCCCCCCAGGGATAGCCCCGGCATCCCCGGGGACACCTAGGGGACAGCCAGGGCACCCAAGGGACACCCAGGGCACCCCCAGGGACACCAAGGGGACAGCCAGGGCACCTCCAGGGACACCTATGGGACAGCCAGGGCACCCCCAGGGACACCAAGGGGACAGCCAGGGCACTTCCAGGGACACCTAGGGGACAGGGAGGTCACCCCCAGGGACACCAAGGGGACAGCCACGGCACCCCAGGGACACCTAGGGGACAGCCAGGGCACCCCAGGGACAGCCAGGGTACCCCCAGGGACCCCTAGGGGACAGCCTGGGCACCCCCAGGGACACCTAGGGGACAGCCAGGGCACCCCAGGGACACCCAGGGCACCCCCAGGGACAGCTAGGGGACAGCCAGGGCATCCCCAGGGACACCACAGCACCCCCAGGGACACTTAGGGGACAGCCAGGGCCCTCCCAGGGACACCAGGGTACACCCAGGGCCCCCCCAGGGACAGACAAGGCACCCCTAGGGACACCTATGGGACAGCCAGGGACCCCCAGGGACAGCCAGGGCACCCCCAGGGACACCTAGGGGACAGCCAGGGCACCCCATGGACGCCTTGGGGACAGCAAGGCACCCCAAGGACACCTAGGGGACAGCCAGGGCACCACAGGGACACTCAGGGCACCCCTGGGACACCTAGGGGACATCAAGGGCACCCCAGAGGCAGCCACGGCACCCCACAGATAGCCAGGGAACCCCCAGGGACACCTAAGGGACAGCCAGGGCACCCCCAGGGACACCTAAGGAACAGCCAGGGCACCCCCAGGGACACCTATGGGACAGCCAGGGCAGCCCTGGGACACCTAGGGGACAGCCAGGGCACTCCCAGGGACACCTATAGGAAAGCCTGGGCACCCCAGGGACAGCCAGGGCAGCCCAGGGACACCTAGGGGACAGCCAGGGCCCCCCAGGGACACCTAGAAGACAGCCAGGGCACCACAGGAACAGCCAGGGCACCCCCGGGGACACCCAGGGGACCCCAGGGACACCTAGGGGACAGCCAGGGCACCCAGAGGGACACCCAGGGCACCCCCAGGGACACCTAGGGGACAGCCAGGGCACTCCCAGGGACACCTAGGGGACAGGCAGGGCACCCTTGGGACAGCCAGGGCTCCCCCAGGGACAACTAGGGGACAGCCAGGGACCCCCAGGGACACCTAGGTGACAGCCAGGGCACTCCCAGGGACACCTAGGGGACAGGCAGGGCACCCTAGGGTCAGCCAGGGTTCCCCCAGGGACAACTAGGGGACAGCCAGGGAACCCCCAGGGACACCTAGGGGACAGTCAGGGCACTCCAGGGACACCTAGGGGACAGCCAGAGCACCCCAAGGACAGCCAGGGCACCCCCAGGGACACCTCGGGGAAAGGCAGGGCATCCCCAGGGACACCTAGGGGACAGCAAGGCACCCTAGGGACACCCTGGGCACCCCCAGGGACACCAAGGGGACAGCCAGGGCACCCCCAGGGACACCTAGGGGACAGCTAGGGCACCCCAGGGACAGCCAGGGCCCCCCCAGGGATAGCCAGGGCATCACCGGGGACACCTAGGGGAAAGCCAGGGCACCCCAGGGACACCCAGGGCACCCCCAGGGACACCAAGGGGACAGCCAGGGCACCTCCAGGGACACCTAGGGGACAGGCAGGTCACCCCCAGGGACACCTAGGGGACAGCCAGGGCACCCCAGGGACAGCCAGGGTACCCCCAGGGACCCCTAGGGGACAGCCAGGGTACCCCCAGGGACACGTAGGGGACAGCTAGGGCACACCAGGGACAGCCAGGGCACCCCAGGGACACCTAGGGGACAGCCAGGGCACCCCAGGGACACCCAGGGCACCCCCAGGGACACGTAGGGGACAGCTAGGGCACACCAGGGACAGCCAGGTCACCCCCAGGGACACCTAGGGGACAGCCAGGGTACCCCCAGGGACACCTAGGGGACAGCTAGGGCACACCAGGGACAGCCAGGGCCCCCCCAAGGACACCTAGGGGACAGCCAGGGCACCCCAGGGACACCCAGGGCACCCCCAGGGACACGTAGGGGACAGCTAGGGCACACCAGGGACAGCCAGGGCACCCCCAGGGACACCTAGGGGACAGCCAGGGCACCCCAGGGACACCCAGGGCACCCCCAGGGACACGTAGGGGACAGCTAGGGCACACCAGGGACAGCCAGGGCACCCCCAGGGACACCTAGGGGACAGCCAGGGCACCCCAGGGACACCCAGGGCACCCCCAGGGACACGTAGGGGACAGCCAGGGCCCTCCCAGGGACACCAGGGTACACCCAGGGTCCCCCCTGGGACAGACAAGGCACCCCTAGGGACACCTATGGGACAGCCAGGGACCCCCAGGGACAGCCAGGGCACCCCCAGGGACACCTAGGGGACAGCCAGGGCACCCCAGGGACGCCTTGGGGACAGCAAGGCACCCCAAGGACACCTAGGGGACAGCCAGGGCACCCCAGGGAAAGCCAGGGCACCCCAGGGACACCTAGGGGACAGCCAGGGACCCCCAGGGACAGCCAGGGCACCCCCAGGGACTCCAGGGCATCCCCAGGGACACCTAGGGGACAGGCAGGGCACCCCCAGGTACAGCCAGGGGACAGCCAGGGCCCCCCCAGAGGTTGAAGGGGCCCCCCCGCTCCAAACCCAGCACGGATGCCTGCGTTGCGGCCCCCCAAAAACCCATGGCCGCCCCTCGAGCTGATATCGACCCCCCCACAGCATCATTGATCCCCACCCGAGTGTCACTGACCCCCCCAATGTCATTGATGCCCCCCCAATATTCCATTGATCCTTCCTCAGCGTCGCTGACCCCCCCCAAAATTCCATTGATCCCCTCCACTTGATCCCGCCCTTTTTCTCCCCTCACGTTTCCCGCCCTTTTTCTCCCCTCACGTTTCCCGCCCTTTTTCTCCCCTCACGTTTCCCGCACTTTTTCGTGGGGAACGACCCCTGAGGGGTCCTGTGGAAGGATTCTGGAGGTCCGAGGGGTGAATTTGGGGTTTGAAGGGAGGTTTTGGGGGGTCCCAGGGATGGATTTGGGGGTTTTTGGGGGTCCAAGGGATGGATTTGGGGGGTCCCGGGGTGGATCTGGGGTCCTGGGGAGGTTTTGGGGGGTCCCAGGGGTGGATTTGGGGTTCATGGGGAGGGGTTTTGGGGGTTTTTTGGGGTCCCAGGGGTGAATTTGGGGTCTGGGGAGGGGTTTTTGGGGGTCCCTCACCTGCAGGGCGTCGCGGGTGTGGCAGGGGGAGGGGGCAGCGGGGGGGGCCCAGCGCCCACCCCCCCTTGGGCTTCAGGAGGGCGTCGATGAGACCGAAACAGCTCGGGGGCGGGGGGGTCAAAAACGGGGGGGGGTCACGGGCTGGAACCCCCCAGTGCCCCCCAAACCACCCCCAGGGACCCCCCGACCTCCAGGAGCCCGCAAAACCCTCCTCAGGTTCCTTTGATGCCTCAAATGGGCCGCCCAAACCTCCCGAAGATCCCCGAAAAACACCCACAGCAGCCCCTTGAGACTCCCCGCAGACCCCCCAAACCCCTCCAGGACAACTCGGGACCCCCAGGACCCCCCAAAATCCGCCCCCCCCTCCCCCTGAGGCCTCATTTGACCCGCTCCACGTTGCGGACAGGCACCAGCTGATCAAGCCACAAGCACCAGCACCTGCGGGACTGGGATGGACTGGGAGCACTGGGAGGGTGATCAGAGAGAACTGGGATGGACGGGGAGTGGACTGGGACGAACTGGCAGGCGTGTGGGGGTCCATGGTGGGCACACGGTGCCTTACTGGTCTGTACTGGGATGGGTCTAATGGCCCCAGGGGAGGGGGTATGGCCACACCGGTCCAGACTGGGAGGGGTGTCACCATGGCGCCGGAGGCGGAGTCGAGGATACGAGCGAGGCAGGGACACCTAGGGGACAGCCAGGGCACACCCAGGGACACCTAAAGGACAGCCAGGGCACCCCAGGGACACCTAGGGGACAGCCAGGGCACCCACAGGGACACTCAGGGCACCCCAGGGACACCTAGGGGACATCAAGGGCACCCCAGAGGCAGCCACGGCACCCCACAGATAGCCAGGGAACCCCCAGGGACACCTAAGGGACAGCCAGGGCACCCCCAGGGACACCTAAGGAACAGCCAGGGCACCCCCAGGGACACCTATGGGACAGCCAGGGCAGCCCTGGGACACCTACGGGACAGCCAGGGCACCCCCAGGGCACCCCAGGGACACCCAGGGCACCCCCAGGGACACCCAGGGCACCCCCAGGGACACCGAGGAGACAGCCAGGGCCCCCCAGGGACACCTAGAAGACAGCCAGGGCACCACAGGAACAGCCAGGGCACCCCCGGGGACACCCAGGGGACCCCAGGGACACCTAGGGGACAGCCAGGGCACCCAGAGGGACACCCAGGGCACCCCCAGGGACACCTAGGGGACAGCCAGGGCACTCCCAGGGACACCTAGGGGACAGGCAGGGCACCCTTGGGACAGCCAGGCCTCCCCCAGGGACAACTAGGGGACAGCCAGGGACCCCCAGGGACACCTAGGTGACAGCCAGGGCACTCCCAGGGACACCTAGGGGACAGGCAGGGCACCCTAGGGTCAGCCAGGGCTCCCCCAGGGACAACTAGGGGACAGCCAGGGAACCCCCAGGGACACCTAGGGGACAGTCAGGGCACTCCAGGGACACCTAGGGGACAGCCAGAGCACCCCAAGGACAGCCAGGGCACCCCCAGGGACACCTCGGGGACAGGCAGGGCACCCCCAGGGACACATAAGGGACAGCCAGGGTACCCCAGGGACACCAAGGGGACAGCCAGGACACCCCCAGGGACACCTAGGGGACAGCTAGGGCACCCCAGGGACAGCCAGGGCCCCCCCAGGGATAGCCCCGGCATCCCCGGGGACACCTAGGGGACAGCCAGGGCACCCAAGGGACACCCAGGGCACCCCCAGGGACACCAAGGGGACAGCCAGGGCACCTCCAGGGACACCTATGGGACAGCCAGGGCACCCCCAGGGACACCAAGGGGACAGCCAGGGCACTTCCAGGGACACCTAGGGGACAGGGAGGTCACCCCCAGGGACACCAAGGGGACAGCCACGGCACCCCAGGGACACCTAGGGGACAGCCAGGGCACCCCAGGGACAGCCAGGGTACCCCCAGGGACCCCTAGGGGACAGCCTGGGCACCCCCAGGGACACCTAGGGGACAGCCAGGGCACCCCAGGGACACCCAGGGCACCCCCAGGGACAGCTAGGGGACAGCCAGGGCATCCCCAGGGACACCACAGCACCCCCAGGGACACTTAGGGGACAGCCAGGGCCCTCCCAGGGACACCAGGGTACACCCAGGGCCCCCCCAGGGACAGACAAGGCACCCCTAGGGACACCTATGGGACAGCCAGGGACCCCCAGGGACAGCCAGGGCACCCCCAGGGACACCTAGGGGACAGCCAGGGCACCCCATGGACGCCTTGGGGACAGCAAGGCACCCCAAGGACACCTAGGGGACAGCCAGGGCACCACAGGGACACTCAGGGCACCCCTGGGACACCTAGGGGACATCAAGGGCACCCCAGAGGCAGCCACGGCACCCCACAGATAGCCAGGGAACCCCCAGGGACACCTAAGGGACAGCCAGGGCACCCCCAGGGACACCTAAGGAACAGCCAGGGCACCCCCAGGGACACCTATGGGACAGCCAGGGCAGCCCTGGGACACCTAGGGGACAGCCAGGGCACTCCCAGGGACACCTATAGGAAAGCCTGGGCACCCCAGGGACAGCCAGGGCAGCCCAGGGACACCTAGGGGACAGCCAGGGCCCCCCAGGGACACCTAGAAGACAGCCAGGGCACCACAGGAACAGCCAGGGCACCCCCGGGGACACCCAGGGGACCCCAGGGACACCTAGGGGACAGCCAGGGCACCCAGAGGGACACCCAGGGCACCCCCAGGGACACCTAGGGGACAGCCAGGGCACTCCCAGGGACACCTAGGGGACAGGCAGGGCACCCTTGGGACAGCCAGGGCTCCCCCAGGGACAACTAGGGGACAGCCAGGGACCCCCAGGGACACCTAGGTGACAGCCAGGGCACTCCCAGGGACACCTAGGGGACAGGCAGGGCACCCTAGGGTCAGCCAGGGTTCCCCCAGGGACAACTAGGGGACAGCCAGGGAACCCCCAGGGACACCTAGGGGACAGTCAGGGCACTCCAGGGACACCTAGGGGACAGCCAGAGCACCCCAAGGACAGCCAGGGCACCCCCAGGGACACCTCGGGGAAAGGCAGGGCATCCCCAGGGACACCTAGGGGACAGCAAGGCACCCTAGGGACACCCTGGGCACCCCCAGGGACACCAAGGGGACAGCCAGGGCACCCCCAGGGACACCTAGGGGACAGCTAGGGCACCCCAGGGACAGCCAGGGCCCCCCCAGGGATAGCCAGGGCATCACCGGGGACACCTAGGGGAAAGCCAGGGCACCCCAGGGACACCCAGGGCACCCCCAGGGACACCAAGGGGACAGCCAGGGCACCTCCAGGGACACCTAGGGGACAGGCAGGTCACCCCCAGGGACACCTAGGGGACAGCCAGGGCACCCCAGGGACAGCCAGGGTACCCCCAGGGACCCCTAGGGGACAGCCAGGGTACCCCCAGGGACACGTAGGGGACAGCTAGGGCACACCAGGGACAGCCAGGGCACCCCAGGGACACCTAGGGGACAGCCAGGGCACCCCAGGGACACCCAGGGCACCCCCAGGGACACGTAGGGGACAGCTAGGGCACACCAGGGACAGCCAGGTCACCCCCAGGGACACCTAGGGGACAGCCAGGGTACCCCCAGGGACACCTAGGGGACAGCTAGGGCACACCAGGGACAGCCAGGGCCCCCCCAAGGACACCTAGGGGACAGCCAGGGCACCCCAGGGACACCCAGGGCACCCCCAGGGACACGTAGGGGACAGCTAGGGCACACCAGGGACAGCCAGGGCACCCCCAGGGACACCTAGGGGACAGCCAGGGCACCCCAGGGACACCCAGGGCACCCCCAGGGACACGTAGGGGACAGCTAGGGCACACCAGGGACAGCCAGGGCACCCCCAGGGACACCTAGGGGACAGCCAGGGCACCCCAGGGACACCCAGGGCACCCCCAGGGACACGTAGGGGACAGCCAGGGCCCTCCCAGGGACACCAGGGTACACCCAGGGTCCCCCCTGGGACAGACAAGGCACCCCTAGGGACACCTATGGGACAGCCAGGGACCCCCAGGGACAGCCAGGGCACCCCCAGGGACACCTAGGGGACAGCCAGGGCACCCCAGGGACGCCTTGGGGACAGCAAGGCACCCCAAGGACACCTAGGGGACAGCCAGGGCACCCCAGGGAAAGCCAGGGCACCCCAGGGACACCTAGGGGACAGCCAGGGACCCCCAGGGACAGCCAGGGCACCCCCAGGGACTCCAGGGCATCCCCAGGGACACCTAGGGGACAGGCAGGGCACCCCCAGGTACAGCCAGGGGACAGCCAGGGCCCCCCCAGAGGTTGAAGGGGCCCCCCCGCTCCAAACCCAGCACGGATGCCTGCGTTGCGGCCCCCCAAAAACCCATGGCCGCCCCTCGAGCTGATATCGACCCCCCCACAGCATCATTGATCCCCACCCGAGTGTCACTGACCCCCCCAATGTCATTGATGCCCCCCCAATATTCCATTGATCCTTCCTCAGCGTCGCTGACCCCCCCCAAAATTCCATTGATCCCCTCCACTTGATCCCGCCCTTTTTCTCCCCTCACGTTTCCCGCCCTTTTTCTCCCCTCACGTTTCCCGCCCTTTTTCTCCCCTCACGTTTCCCGCACTTTTTCGTGGGGAACGACCCCTGAGGGGTCCTGTGGAAGGATTCTGGAGGTCCGAGGGGTGAATTTGGGGTTTGAAGGGAGGTTTTGGGGGGTCCCAGGGATGGATTTGGGGGTTTTTGGGGGTCCAAGGGATGGATTTGGGGGTCCCGGGGTGGATCTGGGGTCCTGGGGAGGTTTTGGGGGGTCCCAGGGGTGGATTTGGGGTTCATGGGGAGGGGTTTGGGGGTTTTTTGGGGTCCCAGGGGTGAATTTGGGGTCTGGGGAGGGGTTTTTGGGGGTCCCTCACCTGCAGGGCGTCGCGGGTGTGGCAGGGGGAGGGGGCAGCGGGGGGGGCCCAGCGCCCACCCCCCCTTGGGCTTCAGGAGGGCGTCGATGAGACCGAAACAGCTCGGGGGCGGGGGGGTCAAAAACGGGGGGGGGTCACGGGCTGGAACCCCCCAGTGCCCCCCAAACCACCCCCAGGGACCCCCCGACCTCCAGGAGCCCGCAAAACCCTCCTCAGGTTCCTTTGATGCCTCAAATGGGCCGCCCAAACCTCCCGAAGATCCCCGAAAAACACCCACAGCAGCCCCTTGAGACTCCCCGCAGACCCCCCAAACCCCTCCAGGACAACTCGGGACCCCCAGGACCCCCCAAAATCCGCCCCCCCCTCCCCCTGAGGCCTCATTTGACCCGCTCCACGTTGCGGACAGGCACCAGCTGATCAAGCCACAAGCACCAGCACCTGCGGGACTGGGATGGACTGGGAGCACTGGGAGGGTGATCAGAGAGAACTGGGATGGACGGGGAGTGGACTGGGACGAACTGGCAGGCGTGTGGGGGTCCATGGTGGGCACACGGTGCCTTACTGGTCTGTACTGGGATGGGTCTAATGGCCCCAGGGGAGGGGGTCTGGCCACACTGGTCCAGACTGGGAGGGGTGTCACCATGGCGCCGGAGGCGGAGTCGAGGATACGAGCGAGGCAGGGACACCTAGGGGACAGCCAGGGCACCCCCAGGGACACCTAAAGGACAGCCAGGGCACCCCAGGGACACCTAGGGGACAGCCAGGGCACCCACAGGGACACTCAGGGCACCCCAGGGACACCTAGGGGACATCAAGGGCACCCCAGAGGCAGCCACGGCACCCCACAGATAGCCAGGGAACCCCCAGGGACACCTAAGGGATAGCCAGGGCACCCCCAGGGACACCTAAGGAACAGCCAGGGCACCCCCAGGGACACCTATGGGACAGCCAGGGCAGCCCTGGGACACCTACGGGACAGCCAGGGCACCCCCGGGGCACCCCAGGGACACCCAGGGCACCCCCAGGGACACCCAGGGCACCCCCAGGGACACCGAGGAGACAGCCAGGGCCCCCCAGGGACACCTAGAAGACAGCCAGGGCACCACAGGAACAGCCAGGGCACCCCCGGGGACACCCAGGGGACCCCAGGGACACCTAGGGGACAGCCAGGGCACCCAGAGGGACACCCAGGGCACCCCCAGGGACACCTAGGGGACAGCCAGGGCACTCCCAGGGACACCTAGGGGACAGGCAGGGCACCCTTGGGACAGCCAGGCCTCCCCCAGGGACAACTAGGGGACAGCCAGGGACCCCCAGGGACACCTAGGTGACAGCCAGGGCACTCCCAGGGACACCTAGGGGACAGGCAGGGCACCCTAGGGTCAGCCAGGGCTCCCCCAGGGACACCTAGGGGACAGTCAGGGCACTCCAGGGACACCTAGGGGACAGCCAGAGCACCCCAAGGACAGCCAGGGCACCCCCAGGGACACCTCGGGGACAGGCAGGGCACCCCCAGGGACACCTAGGGGACAGGCAGGGCACCCCCAGGGACATCTAGGGGACAGCAAGGCACCCCAGGGACACCCTGGGCACCCCCAGGGACACATAAGGGACAGCCAGGGTACCCCAGGGACACCAAGGGGACAGCTAGGGCACCCCCAGGGACACCTAGGGGACAGCTAGGGCACCCCAGGGACAGCCAGGGCCCCCCCAGGGATAGCCCGGGCACCTCCAGGGACACCTATGGGACAGCCAGGGCACCCCCAGGGACACCAAGGGGACAGCCAGGGCACTTCCAGGGACACCTAGGGGACAGGGAGGTCACCCCCAGGGACACCAAGGGGACAGCCACGGCACCCCAGGGACACCTAGGGGACAGCCAGGGCACCCCAGGGACAGCCAGGGTACCCCCAGGGACCCCTAGGGGACAGCCTGGGCACCCCCAGGGACACCTAGGGGACAGCCAGGGCACCCCAGGGACACCCAGGGCACCCCCAGGGACAGCTAGGGGACAGCCAGGGCATCCCCAGGGACACCAGAGCACCCCCAGGGACACTTAGGGGACAGCCAGGGTCCTCCCAGGGACACCAGGGTACACCCAGGGCCCCCCCAGGGACAGACAAGGCACCCCTAGGGACACCTATGGGACAGCCAGGGACCCCCAGGGACAGCCAGGGCACCCCCAGGGACACCTAGGGGACAGCCAGGGCACCCCAGGGACGCCTTGGGGACAGCAAGGCACCCCAAGGACACCTAGGGGACAGCCAGGGCACCCCAGGGACACTCAGGGCACCCCAGGGACACCTAGGGGACATCAAGGGCACCCCAGAGGCAGCCACGGCACCCCACAGATAGCCAGGGAACCCCCAGGAACACCTAAGGGACAGCCAGGGCACCCCAGGGACACCTAGGGGACAGGCAGGGCACCCTAGGGTCAGCCAGGGCTCCCCCAGAGACAACTAGGGGACAGCCAGGGAACCCCCAGGGACACCTAGGGGACAGCCAGGGCACCCCAGGGACAGCCAGGGTACCCCCAGGGACCCCTAGGGGACAGCCTGGGCACCCCCAGGGACACCTAGGGGACAGCCAGGGCACCCCAGGGACACCCAGGGCACCCCCAGGGACAGCTAGGGGACAGCCAGGGCATCCCCAGGGACACCAGAGCACCCCCAGGGACACTTAGGGGACAGCCAGGGTCCTCCCAGGGACACCAGGGTACACCCAGGGCCCCCCCAGGGACAGACAAGGCACCCCTAGGGACACCTATGGGACAGCCAGGGACCCCCAGGGACAGCCAGGGCACCCCCAGGGACACCTAGGGGACAGCCAGGGCACCCCAGGGACGCCTTGGGGACAGCAAGGCACCCCAAGGACACCTAGGGGACAGCCAGGGCACCCCAGGGACACTCAGGGCACCCCAGGGACACCTAGGGGACATCAAGGGCACCCCAGAGGCAGCCACGGCACCCCACAGATAGCCAGGGAACCCCCAGGAACACCTAAGGGACAGCCAGGGCACCCCCAGGGACACCTAAGGAACAGCCAGGGCACCCCCAGGGACACCTATGGGACAGCCAGGGCAGCCCTGGGACACCTAGGGGACAGCCAGGGCACCCCCAGGGACACCTATAGGAAAGCCTGGGCACCCCAGGGACAGCCAGGGCACCCCAGGGACACCTAGGGGACAGCCAGGGCCCCCCAGGGACACCTAGAAGACAGCCAGGGCACCACAGGAACAGCCAGGGCACCCCCGGGGACACCCAGGGGACCCCAGGGACACCTAGGGGACAGCCAGGGCACCCAGAGGGACACCCAGGGCACCCCCAGGGACACCTAGGGGACAGCCAGGGCACTCCCAGGGACACCTAGGGGACAGGCAGGGCACCCTTGGGACAGCCAGGGCTCCCCCAGGGACAACTAGGGGACAGCCAGGGACCCCCAGGGACACCTAGGTGACAGCCAGGGCACTCCCAGGGACACCTAGGGGACAGGCAGGGCACCCTAGGGTCAGCCAGGGCTCCCCCAGGGACAACTAGGGGACAGCCAGGGAACCCCCAGGGACACCTAGGGGACAGTCAGGGCACTCCAGGGACACCTAGGGGACAGCCAGAGCACCCCAAGGACAGCCAGGGCACCCCCAGGGACACCTAGGGGACAGGCAGGGCACCCCCAGGGACACCTAGGGGACAGCAAGGCACCCCAGGGACACCCTGGGCACCCCCAGGGACACATAAGGGACAGCCAGGGTACCCCAGGGACACCAAGGGGACAGCCAGGGCACCCCCAGGGACATCTAGGGGACAGCTAGGGCACCCCAGGGACAGCCAGGGCCCCCCCAGGGATAGCCAGGGCATCCCCGGGGACACCTAGGGGACAGCCAGGGCCCCCCAGGGACACCTAGAAGACAGCCAGGGCACCACAGGAACAGCCAGGGCACCCCCGGGGACACCCAGGGGACCCCAGGGACACCTAGGGGACAGCCAGGGCACCCAGAGGGACACCCAGGGCACCCCCAGGGACACCTAGGGGACAGCCAGGGCACTCCCAGGGACACCTAGGGGACAGGCAGGGCACCCTTGGGACAGCCAGGCCTCCCCCAGGGACAACTAGGGGACAGCCAGGGACCCCCAGGGACACCTAGGTGACAGCCAGGGCACTCCCAGGGACACCTAGGGGACAGGCAGGGCACCCTAGGGTCAGCCAGGGCTCCCCCAGGGACAACTAGGGGACAGCCAGGGAACCCCCAGGGACACCTAGGGGACAGTCAGGGCACTCCAGGGACACCTAGGGGACAGCCAGAGCACCCCAAGGACAGCCAGGGCACCCCCAGGGACACCTCGGGGACAGGCAGGGCACCCCCAGGGACACATAAGGGACAGCCAGGGTACCCCAGGGACACCAAGGGGACAGCCAGGACACCCCCAGGGACACCTAGGGGACAGCTAGGGCACCCCAGGGACAGCCAGGGCCCCCCCAGGGATAGCCCCGGCATCCCCGGGGACACCTAGGGGACAGCCAGGGCACCCAAGGGACACCCAGGGCACCCCCAGGGACACCAAGGGGACAGCCAGGGCACCTCCAGGGACACCTATGGGACAGCCAGGGCACCCCCAGGGACACCAAGGGGACAGCCAGGGCACTTCCAGGGACACCTAGGGGACAGGGAGGTCACCCCCAGGGACACCAAGGGGACAGCCACGGCACCCCAGGGACACCTAGGGGACAGCCAGGGCACCCCAGGGACAGCCAGGGTACCCCCAGGGACCCCTAGGGGACAGCCTGGGCACCCCCAGGGACACCTAGGGGACAGCCAGGGCACCCCAGGGACACCCAGGGCACCCCCAGGGACAGCTAGGGGACAGCCAGGGCATCCCCAGGGACACCACAGCACCCCCAGGGACACTTAGGGGACAGCCAGGGCCCTCCCAGGGACACCAGGGTACACCCAGGGCCCCCCCAGGGACAGACAAGGCACCCCTAGGGACACCTATGGGACAGCCAGGGACCCCCAGGGACAGCCAGGGCACCCCCAGGGACACCTAGGGGACAGCCAGGGCACCCCATGGACGCCTTGGGGACAGCAAGGCACCCCAAGGACACCTAGGGGACAGCCAGGGCACCACAGGGACACTCAGGGCACCCCTGGGACACCTAGGGGACATCAAGGGCACCCCAGAGGCAGCCACGGCACCCCACAGATAGCCAGGGAACCCCCAGGGACACCTAAGGGACAGCCAGGGCACCCCCAGGGACACCTAAGGAACAGCCAGGGCACCCCCAGGGACACCTATGGGACAGCCAGGGCAGCCCTGGGACACCTAGGGGACAGCCAGGGCACTCCCAGGGACACCTATAGGAAAGCCTGGGCACCCCAGGGACAGCCAGGGCAGCCCAGGGACACCTAGGGGACAGCCAGGGCCCCCCAGGGACACCTAGAAGACAGCCAGGGCACCACAGGAACAGCCAGGGCACCCCCGGGGACACCCAGGGGACCCCAGGGACACCTAGGGGACAGCCAGGGCACCCAGAGGGACACCCAGGGCACCCCCAGGGACACCTAGGGGACAGCCAGGGCACTCCCAGGGACACCTAGGGGACAGGCAGGGCACCCTTGGGACAGCCAGGGCTCCCCCAGGGACAACTAGGGGACAGCCAGGGACCCCCAGGGACACCTAGGTGACAGCCAGGGCACTCCCAGGGACACCTAGGGGACAGGCAGGGCACCCTAGGGTCAGCCAGGGTTCCCCCAGGGACAACTAGGGGACAGCCAGGGAACCCCCAGGGACACCTAGGGGACAGTCAGGGCACTCCAGGGACACCTAGGGGACAGCCAGAGCACCCCAAGGACAGCCAGGGCACCCCCAGGGACACCTCGGGGAAAGGCAGGGCATCCCCAGGGACACCTAGGGGACAGCAAGGCACCCTAGGGACACCCTGGGCACCCCCAGGGACACCAAGGGGACAGCCAGGGCACCCCCAGGGACACCTAGGGGACAGCTAGGGCACCCCAGGGACAGCCAGGGCCCCCCCAGGGATAGCCAGGGCATCACCGGGGACACCTAGGGGACAGCCAGGTCACCCCCAGGGACACCTAGGGGACAGCCAGGGTACCCCCAGGGACACCTAGGGGACAGCTAGGGCACACTAGGGACAGCCAGGGCCCCCCCAAGGACACCTAGGGGACAGCCAGGGCACCCCAGGGACACCCAGGGCACCCCCAGGGACACGTAGGGGACAGCTAGGGCACACCAGGGACAGCCAGGGCAGCCCCAGGGACACCTAGGGGACAGCCAGGGCACCCCAGGGACACCCAGGGCACCCCCAGGGACACGTAGGGGACAGCTAGGGCACACCAGGGACAGCCAGGGCACCCCCAGGGACACCTAGGGGACAGCCAGGGCACCCCAGGGACACCCAGGGCACCCCCAGGGACACGTAGGGGACAGCCAGGGCCCTCCCAGGGACACCAGGGTACACCCAGGGCCCCCCCAGGGACAGACAAGGCACCCCTAGGGACACCTATGGGACAGCCAGGGACCCCCAGGGACAGCCAGGGCACCCCCAGGGACACCTAGGGGACAGCCAGGGCACCCCAGGGACGCCTTGGGGACAGCAAGGCACCCCAAGGACACCTAGGGGACAGCCAGGGCACCCCAGGGAAAGCCAGGGCACCCCAGGGACACCTAGGGGACAGCCAGGGACCCCCAGGGACAGCCAGGGCACCCCCAGGGACTCCAGGGCATCCCCAGGGACACCTAGGGGACAGGCAGGGCACCCCCAGGTACAGCCAGGGGACAGCCAGGGCCCCCCCAGAGGTTGAAGGGGCCCCCCCGCTCCAAACCCAGCACGGATGCCTGCGTTGCGGCCCCCCAAAAACCCATGGCCGCCCCTCGAGCTGATATCGACCCCCCCACAGCATCATTGATCCCCACCCGAGTGTCACTGACCCCCCCAATGTCATTGATGCCCCCCCAATATTCCATTGATCCTTCCTCAGCGTCGCTGACCCCCCCCAAAATTCCATTGATCCCCTCCACTTGATCCCGCCCTTTTTCTCCCCTCACGTTTCCCGCCCTTTTTCTCCCCTCACGTTTCCCGCCCTTTTTCTCCCCTCACGTTTCCCGCACTTTTTCGTGGGGAACGACCCCTGAGGGGTCCTGTGGAAGGATTCTGGAGGTCCGAGGGGTGAATTTGGGGTTTGAAGGGAGGTTTTGGGGGGTCCCAGGGATGGATTTGGGGGTTTTTGGGGGTCCAAGGGATGGATTTGGGGGTCCCGGGGTGGATCTGGGGTCCTGGGGAGGTTTTGGGGGGTCCCAGGGGTGGATTTGGGGTTCATGGGGAGGGGTTTGGGGGTTTTTTGGGGTCCCAGGGGTGAATTTGGGGTCTGGGGAGGGGTTTTTGGGGGTCCCTCACCTGCAGGGCGTCGCGGGTGTGGCAGGGGGAGGGGGCAGCGGGGGGGGCCCAGCGCCCACCCCCCCTTGGGCTTCAGGAGGGCGTCGATGAGACCGAAACAGCTCGGGGGCGGGGGGGTCAAAAACGGGGGGGGGTCACGGGCTGGAACCCCCCAGTGCCCCCCAAACCACCCCCAGGGACCCCCCGACCTCCAGGAGCCCGCAAAACCCTCCTCAGGTTCCTTTGATGCCTCAAATGGGCCGCCCAAACCTCCCGAAGATCCCCGAAAAACACCCACAGCAGCCCCTTGAGACTCCCCGCAGACCCCCCAAACCCCTCCAGGACAACTCGGGACCCCCAGGACCCCCCAAAATCCGCCCCCCCCCTCCCCCTGAGGCCTCATTTGACCCGCTCCACGTTGCGGACAGGCACCAGCTGATCAAGCCACAAGCACCAGCACCTGCGGGACTGGGATGGACTGGGAGCACTGGGAGGGTGATCAGAGAGAACTGGGATGGACGGGGAGTGGACTGGGACGAACTGGCAGGCGTGTGGGGGTCCATGGTGGGCACACGGTGCCTTACTGGTCTGTACTGGGATGGGTCTAATGGCCCCAGGGGAGGGGGTCTGGCCACACTGGTCCAGACTGGGAGGGGTGTCACCATGGCGCCGGAGGCGGAGTCGAGGATACGAGCGAGGCAGGGACACCTAGGGGACAGCCAGGGCACCCCCAGGGACACCTAAAGGACAGCCAGGGCACCCCAGGGACACCTAGGGGACAGCCAGGGCACCCACAGGGACACTCAGGGCACCCCAGGGACACCTAGGGGACATCAAGGGCACCCCAGAGGCAGCCACGGCACCCCACAGATAGCCAGGGAACCCCCAGGGACACCTAAGGGATAGCCAGGGCACCCCCAGGGACACCTAAGGAACAGCCAGGGCACCCCCAGGGACACCTATGGGACAGCCAGGGCAGCCCTGGGACACCTACGGGACAGCCAGGGCACCCCCGGGGCACCCCAGGGACACCCAGGGCACCCCCAGGGACACCCAGGGCACCCCCAGGGACACCGAGGAGACAGCCAGGGCCCCCCAGGGACACCTAGAAGACAGCCAGGGCACCACAGGAACAGCCAGGGCACCCCCGGGGACACCCAGGGGACCCCAGGGACACCTAGGGGACAGCCAGGGCACCCAGAGGGACACCCAGGGCACCCCCAGGGACACCTAGGGGACAGCCAGGGCACTCCCAGGGACACCTAGGGGACAGGCAGGGCACCCTTGGGACAGCCAGGGCTCCCCCAGGGACAACTAGGGGACAGCCAGGGACCCCCAGGGACACCTAGGTGACAGCCAGGGCACTCCCAGGGACACCTAGGGGACAGGCAGGGCACCCTAGGGTCAGCCAGGGCTCCCCCAGGGACAACTAGGGGACAGCCAGGGAACCCCCAGGGACACCTAGGGGACAGTCAGGGCACTCCAGGGACACCTAGGGGACAGCCAGAGCACCCCAAGGACAGCCAGGGCACCCCCAGGGACACCTCGGGGACAGGCAGGGCACCCCCAGGGACACCTAGGGGACAGGCAGGGCACCCCCAGGGACATCTAGGGGACAGCAAGGCACCCCAGGGACACCCTGGGAACCCCCAGGGACACATAAGGGACAGCCAGGGTACCCCAGGGACACCAAGGGGACAGCCAGGGCACCCCCAGGGACACCTAGGGGACAGCTAGGGCACCCCAGGGACAGCCAGGGCCCCCCCAGGGATAGCCCGGGCATCCCCGGGGACACCTAGGGGACAGCCAGGGCACCCAAGGGACACCCAGGGCACCCCCAGGGACACCAAGCGGACAGCCAGGGCACCTCCAGGGACACCTATGGGACAGCCAGGGCACCCCCAGGGACACCAAGGGGACAGCCAGGGCACTTCCAGGGACACCTAGGGGACAGGGAGGTCACCCCCAGGGACACCAAGGGGACAGCCACGGCACCCCAGGGACACCTAGGGGACAGCCAGGGCACCCCAGGGACAGCCAGGGTACCCCCAGGGACCCCTAGGGGACAGCCTGGGCACCCCCAGGGACACCTAGGGGACAGCCAGGGCACCCCAGGGACACCCAGGGCACCCCCAGGGACAGCTAGGGGACAGCCAGGGCATCCCCAGGGACACCAGAGCACCCCCAGGGACACTTAGGGGACAGCCAGGGTCCTCCCAGGGACACCAGGGTACACCCAGGGCCCCCCCAGGGACAGACAAGGCACCCCTAGGGACACCTTTGGGACAGCCAGGGACCCCCAGGGACAGCCAGGGCACCCCCAGGGACACCTAGGGGACAGCCAGGGCACCCCAGGGACGCCTTGGGGACAGCAAGGCACCCCAAGGACACCTAGGGGACAGCCAGGGCACCCCAGGGACACTCAGGGCACCCCAGGGACACCTAGGGGACATCAAGGGCACCCCAGAGGCAGCCACGGCACCCCACAGATAGCCAGGGAACCCCCAGGAACACCTAAGGGACAGCCAGGGCACCCCAGGGACACCTAGGGGACAGGCAGGGCACCCTAGGGTCAGCCAGGGCTCCCCCAGGGACAACTAGGGGACAGCCAGGGAACCCCCAGGGACACCTAGGGGACAGCCAGGGCACCCCAGGGACAGCCAGGGTACCCCCAGGGACCCCTAGGGGACAGCCTGGGCACCCCCAGGGACACCTAGGGGACAGCCAGGGCACCCCAGGGACACCCAGGGCACCCCCAGGGACAGCTAGGGGACAGCCAGGGCATCCCCAGGGACACCAGAGCACCCCCAGGGACACTTAGGGGACAGCCAGGGTCCTCCCAGGGACACCAGGGTACACCCAGGGCCCCCCCAGGGACAGACAAGGCACCCCTAGGGACACCTATGGGACAGCCAGGGACCCCCAGGGACAGCCAGGGCACCCCCAGGGACACCTAGGGGACAGCCAGGGCACCCCAGGGACGCCTTGGGGACAGCAAGGCACCCCAAGGACACCTAGGGGACAGCCAGGGCACCCCAGGGACACTCAGGGCACCCCAGGGACACCTAGGGGACATCAAGGGCACCCCAGAGGCAGCCACGGCACCCCACAGATAGCCAGGGAACCCCCAGGAACACCTAAGGGACAGCCAGGGCACCCCCAGGGACACCTAAGGAACAGCCAGGGCACCCCCAGGGACACCTATGGGACAGCCAGGGCAGCCCTGGGACACCTAGGGGACAGCCAGGGCACCCCCAGGGACACCTATAGGAAAGCCTGGGCACCCCAGGGACAGCCAGGGCACCCCAGGGACACCTAGGGGACAGCCAGGGCCCCCCAGGGACACCTAGAAGACAGCCAGGGCACCACAGGAACAGCCAGGGCACCCCCGGGGACACCCAGGGGACCCCAGGGACACCTAGGGGACAGCCAGGGCACCCAGAGGGACACCCAGGGCACCCCCAGGGACACCTAGGGGACAGCCAGGGCACTCCCAGGGACACCTAGGGGACAGGCAGGGCACCCTTGGGACAGCCAGGGCTCCCCCAGGGACAACTAGGGGACAGCCAGGGACCCCCAGGGACACCTAGGTGACAGCCAGGGCACTCCCAGGGACACCTAGGGGACAGGCAGGGCACCCTAGGGTCAGCCAGGGCTCCCCCAGGGACAACTAGGGGACAGCCAGGGAACCCCCAGGGACACCTAGGGGACAGTCAGGGCACTCCAGGGACACCTAGGGGACAGCCAGAGCACCCCAAGGACAGCCAGGGCACCCCCAGGGACACCTAGGGGACAGGCAGGGCACCCCCAGGGACACCTAGGGGACAGCAAGGCACCCCAGGGACACCCTGGGCACCCCCAGGGACACATAAGGGACAGCCAGGGTACCCCAGGGACACCAAGGGGACAGCCAGGGCACCCCCAGGGACATCTAGGGGACAGCTAGGGCACCCCAGGGACAGCCAGGGCCCCCCCAGGGATAGCCAGGGCATCCCCGGGGACACCTAGGGGACAGCCAGGGCACCCCAGGGACACCCAGGGCACCCCCAGGGACACCAAGGGGACAGCCAGGGCACCTCCAGGGACACCTATGGGACAGCCAGGGCACCCCCAGGGACACCAAGGGGACAGCCAGGGCACCTCCAGGGACACCTAGGGGACAGGCAGGTCACCCCCAGGGACACCTAGGGGACAGCCAGGGCACCCCAGGGACAGCCAGGGCACCCCCAGGGACGCCTAGGGGACAGCCAGGGCACCCCAGGGACGCCTTGGGGACAGCAAGGCACCCCAAGGACACCTAGGGGACAGCCAGGGCACCCCAGGGAAAGCCAGGGCACCCCAGGGACACCTAGGACACCCCCAGGGACACCTAGGGCACAGGCAGGGCACCCCCAGGGACCCCTAGGGGACAGCCAGGGTACCCCCCAGGGACAGCCGGGGCACCCCTAGAGCACCTCAGGGACACCCAGGGCACCCCCAGGGACACGTAGGGGACAGCTAGGGCACACCAGGGACAGCCAGGGCACCCCCAGGGACACTTAGGGGACAGCCAGGGCACCCCAGGGACGCCTTGGGGACAGCAAGGCACCCCAAGGACACCTAGGGGACAGCCAGGGCACCCCAGGGAAAGCCAGGGCACCCCAGGGACACCTAGGGGACAGCCAGGGACCCCCAGGGACAGCCAGGGCACCCCCAGGGACTCCAGGGCATCCCCAGGGACACCTAGGGGACAGGCAGGGCACCCCCAGGTACAGCCAGGGGACAGCCAGGGCCCCCCCAGAGGTTGAAGGGGCCCCCCCGCTCCAAACCCAGCACGGATGCCTGCGTTGCGGCCCCCCAAAAACCCATGGCCGCCCCTCGAGCTGATATCGACCCCCCCACAGCATCATTGATCCCCACCCGAGTGTCACTGACCCCCCCAATGTCATTGATGCCCCCCCAATATTCCATTGATCCTTCCTCAGCGTCGCTGACCCCCCCCAAAATTCCATTGATCCCCTCCACTTGATCCCGCCCTTTTTCTCCCCTCACGTTTCCCGCCCTTTTTCTCCCCTCACGTTTCCCGCCCTTTTTCTCCCCTCACGTTTCCCGCACTTTTTCGTGGGGAACGACCCCTGAGGGGTCCTGTGGAAGGATTCTGGAGGTCCGAGGGGTGAATTTGGGGTTTGAAGGGAGGTTTTAGGGGGTCCCAGGGATGGATTTGGGGGTTTTTGGGGGTCCAAGGGATGGATTTGGGGGTCCCGGGGTGGATCTGGGGTCCTGGGGAGGTTTTGGGGGGTCCCAGGGGTGGATTTGGGGTTCATGGGGAGGGGTTTGGGGGTTTTTTGGGGCCTCAGGGGTGAATTTGGGGTCCGGGGAGAGGTTTTGGGGGTTTTTTGGGGTCCCAGGGGTGAATTTGGGGTCTGGGGAGGGGTTTTTGGGGGTCCCCCACCTGCAGGGCGTCGCGGGGGTGGCAGGGGGAGGGGGCAGCGGGGGGGGGCCCAGCGCCCACCCCCCCTTGGGCTTCAGGAGGGCGTCGATGAGACCGAAACAGCTCGGGGGGGGGGGGGGGGGGTCAAAAACGGGGGGGGGGTCACGGGCTGGAACCCCCCAGTGCCCCCCAAACCACCCCCAGGGCCCCCCCGACCTCCAGGAGCCCGCAAAACCCTCCTCAGGTTCCTTTGATGCCTCAAATGGGCCGCCCAAACCTCCCGAAGATCCCCGAAAAACACCCACAGCAGCCCCTTGAGACTCCCCGCAGACCCCCCAAACCCCTCCAGGACAACTCGGGACCCCCAGGACCCCCCAAAATCCGCCCCCCCCTCCCCCTGAGGCCTCATTTGACCCGCTCCACGTTGCGGACAGGCACCAGCTGATCAAGCCACAAGCACCAGCACCTGCGGGACTGGGATGGACTGGGAGCACTGGGAGGGTGATCAGAGAGAACTGGGATGGACGGGGAGTGGACTGGGACGAACTGGCAGGCGTGTGGGGGTCCATGGTGGGCACACGGTGCCTTACTGGTCTGTACTGGGATGGGTCTAATGGCCCCAGGGGAGGGGGTATGGCCACACCGGTCCAGACTGGGAGGGGTGTCACCATGGCGCCGGAGGCGGAGTCGAGGATACGAGCGAGGCAGGGACACCTAGGGGACAGCCAGGGCACCCACAGGGACACTCAGGGCACCCCAGGGACACCTAGGGGACATCAAGGGCACCCCAGAGGCAGCCACGGCACCCCACAGATAGCCAGGGAACCCCCAGGGACACCTAAGGGACAGCCAGGGCACCCCCAGGGACACCTAAGGAACAGCCAGGGCACCTCCAGGGACACCTATGGGACAGCCAGGGCACCCCCAGGGACACCAAGGGGACAGCCAGGGCACCTCCAGGGACACCTAGGGGACAGGGAGGTCACCCCCAGGGACACCAAGGGGACAGCCACGGCACCCCAGGGACACCTAGGGGACAGCCAGGGCACCCCAGGGCCAGCCGGGGCACCCCTAGAGCACCTCAGGGACACCCAGGGCACCCCCAGGGACACGTAGGGGACAGCTAGGGCACACCAGGGACAGCCAGGGCACCACCAGGGACACCTAGGGGACAGCCAGGGCACCCCAGGGACACCCAGGGCACCCCCAGGGACAGCTAGGGGACAGCCAGGGCATCCCCAGGGACACCAGAGCACCCCCAGGGACACTTAGGGGACAGCCAGGGCCCTCCCAGGGACACCAGGGTACACCCAGGGCCCCCCCAGGGACAGACAAGGCACCCCTAGGGACACCTATGGGACAGCCAGGGACCCCCAGGGACAGCCAGGGCACCCCCAGGGACACCTATGGGACAGCCAGGGCAGCCCTGGGACACCTAAGGGACAGCCAGGGCACCCCCAGGGCACCCCAGGGACACCCAGGGCACCCCCAGGGACACCTAGGGGACACCCAGGGCACCCCCAGGGACACCGAGGGGACAGCCAGGGCACCCCAGGGACTTCTTGGGGACAGCAAGGCACCCCAAGGACACCTAGGGGACAGCCAGGGCACCCCAGGGACACTCAGGGCACCCCAGGGACACCTAGGGGACATCAAGGGCACCCCAGAGGCAGCCACGGCACCCCACAGATAGCCAGGGAACCCCCAGGGACACCTAAGGGACAGCCAGGGCACCCCCAGGGACACCTAAGGAACAGCCAGGGCACCCCCAGGGACACCTATGGGACAGCCAGGGCAGCCCTGGGACACCTAAGGGACAGCCAGGGCACCCCCAGGGACACCTATAGGAAAGCCTGGGCACCCCAGGGACAGCCAGGGCACCCCAGGGACACCTAGGGGACAGCCAGGGCCCCCCAGGGACACCTAGAAGACAGTCAGGGCACCACAGGAACAGCCAGGGCACCCCCGGGGACACCCAGGGGACCCCAGGGACACCTAGGGGACAGCCAGGGCACCCAGAGGGACACCCAGGGCACCCCCAGGGACACCTAGGGGACAGCCAGGGCACTCCCAGGGACACCTAGGGGACAGGCAGGGCACCCTTGGGACAGCCAGGGCTCCCCCAGGGACAACTAGGGGACAGCCAGGGACCCCCAGGGACACCTAGGTGACAGCCAGGGCACTCCCAGGGACACCTAGGGGACAGGCAGGGCACCCTAGGGTCAGCCAGGGCTCCCCCAGGGACAACTAGGGGACAGCCAGGGAACCCCCAGGGACACCTAGGGGACAGTCAGGGCACTCCAGGGACACCTAGGGGACAGCCAGAGCACCCCAAGGACAGCCAGGGCACCCCCAGGGACACCTCGGGGAAAGGCAGGGCACCCCCAGGGACACCTAGGGGACAGCAAGGCACCCCAGGGACACCCTGGGCACCCCCAGGGACACATAAGGGACAGCCAGGGTACCCCAGAGACACCAAGGGGACAGCCAGGGCACCCCCAGGGACACCTAGGGGACAGCTAGGGCACCCCAGGGACAGCCAGGGCCCCCCCAGGGATAGCCAGGGCATCCCCGGGGACACCTAGGGGACAGCCAGGGCACCCCAGGGACACCCAGGGCACCCCCAGGGACACCAAGGGGACAGCCAGGGCACCTCCAGGGACACCTATGGGACAGCCAGGGCACCCCCAGGGACACCAAGGGGACAGCCAGGGCACCTCCAGGGACACCTAGGGGACAGGCAGGTCACCCCCAGGGACACCTAGGGGACAGCCAGGGCACCCCAGGGACAGCCAGGGTACCCCCAGGGACCCCTAGGGGACAGCCAGGGTACCCCCCAGGGACAGCCGGGGCACCCCTAGAGCACCTCAGGGACACCCAGGGCACCCCCAGGGACATGTAGGGGATAGCTAGGGCACACCAGGGACAGCCAGGGCACCCCCAGGGACACTTAGGGGACAGCCAGGGCCCTCCCAGGGACACCAGGGTACACCCAGGGCCCCCCCAGGGATAGACAAGGCACCCCTAGGGACACCTATGGGACAGCCAGGGACCCCCAGGGACAGCCAGGGCACCCCCAGGGACAGCTAGGGGACAGCCAGGGCACCCCAAAGACGCCTTGGGGACAGCAAGGCACCCCAATAACACCTAGGGGACAGCCAGGGCACCCCAGGGAAAGCCAGGGCACCCCAGGGACACCTAGGGGACAGCCAGGGACCCCCAGGGACAGCCACGGCACCCCACAGATAGCCAGGGAACCCCCAGGGACACCTAAGGGACAGCCAGGGCACCCCCAGGGACACCTAAGGAACAGCCAGGGCACCCCCAGGGACACCTATGGGACAGCCAGGGCAGCCCTGGGACACCTAAGGGACAGCCAGGGCACCCCCAGGGCACCCCAGGGACACCCAGGGCACCCCCAGGGACACCTAGGGGACACCCAGGGCACCCCCAGGGACACCGAGGGGACAGCCAGGGCACCCCAGGGACGCCTTGGGGACAGCAAGGCACCCCAAGGACACCTAGGGGACAGCCAGGGCACCCCAGGGACACTCAGGGCACCCCAGGGACACCTAGGGGACATCAAGGGCACCCCAGAGGCAGCCACGGCACCCCACAGAGAGCCAGGGAACTCCCAGGGACACCTAAGGGACAGCCAGGGCACCCCCAGGGACACCTAAGGAACAGCCAGGGCACCCCCAGGGACACCTATGGGACAGCCAGGGCAGCCCTGGGACACCTAAGGGACAGCCAGGGCACCCCCAGGGACACCTATAGGAAAGCCTGGGCACCCCAGGGACAGCCAGAGCACCCCAGGGACACCTAGGGGACAGCCAGGGCCCCCCAGGGACACCTAGAAGACAGCCAGGGCACCACAGGAACAGCCAGGGCACCCCCGGGGACACCCAGGGGACCCCAGGGACACCTAGGGGACAGCCAGGGCACCCAGAGGGACACCCAGGGCACCCCCAGGGACACCTAGGGGACAGCCAGGGCACTCCCAGGGACACCTAGGGGACAGGCAGGGCACCCTTGGGACAGCCAGGGCTCCCCCAGGGACAACTAGGGGACAGCCAGGGACCCCCAGGGACACCTAAGTGACAGCCAGGGCACTCCCAGGGACACCTAGGGGACAGGCAGGGCACCCTAGGGTCAGCCAGGGCTCCCCCAGGGACAACTAGGGGACAGCCAGGGAACCCCCAGGGACACCTAGGGGACAGTCAGGGCACTCCAGGGACACCTAGGGGACAGCCAGAGCACCCCAAGGACAGCCAGGGCACCCCCAGGGACACCTCGGGGAAAGGCAGGGCACCCCCAGGGACACCTAGGGGACAGCAAGGCACCCCAGGGACACCCTGGGCACCCCCAGGGACACATAAGGGACAGCCAGGGTACCCCAGAGACACCAAGGGGACAGCCAGGGCATCCCCGGGGACACCTAGGGGACAGCCAGGGCACCCCAGGGACACCCAGGGCACCCCCAGGGACACCAAGGGGACAGCCAGGGCACCTCCAGGGACACCTATGGGACAGCCAGGGCACCCCCAGGGACACCAAGGGGACAGCCAGGGCACCTCCAGGGACACCTATGGGACAGCCAGGGCACCCCCAGGGACACCAAGGGGACAGCCAGGGCACCTCCAGGGACACCTAGGGGACAGGCAGGTCACCCCCAGGGACACCTAGGGGACAGCCAGGGCACCCCAGGGACAGCCAGGGTACCCCCATGGACCCCTCGGGGACAGCCAGGGTACCCCCCAGGGACAGCCGGGGCACCCCTAGAGCACCTCAGGGACACCCAGGGCACCCCCAGGGACACGTAGGGGATAGCTAGGGCACACCAGGGACAGCCAGGGCACCCCCAGGGACACTTAGGGGACAGCCAGGGCCCTCCCAGGGACACCAGGGTACACCCAGGGCCCCCCCAGGGACAGACAAGGCACCCCTAGGGACACCTATGGGACAGCCAGGGACCCCCAGGGACAGCCAGGGCACCCCCAGGGACACCTAGGGGACAGCCAGGGCACCCCAGGGACGCCTTGGGGACAGCAAGGCACCCCAAGGACACCTAGGGGACAGCCAGGGCACCCCAGGGAAAGCCAGGGCACCCCAGGGACACCTAGGGGACAGCCAGGGACCCCCAGGGACAGCCAGGGCACCCCCAGGGACTCCAGGGCATCCCCAGGGACACCTAGGGGACAGGCAGGGCACCCCCAGGTACAGCCAGGGGACAGCCAGGGCCCCCCCAGAGGTTGAAGGGGCCCCCCCGCTCCAAACCCAGCACGGATGCCTGCGTTGCGGCCCCCCAAAAACCCATGGCCGCCCCTCGAGCTGATATCGACCCCCCCACAGCATCATTGATCCCCACCCGAGTGTCACTGACCCCCCCAATGTCATTGATGCCCCCCCAATATTCCATTGATCCTTCCTCAGCGTCGCTGACCCCCCCCAAAATTCCATTGATCCCCTCCACTTGATCCCGCCCTTTTTCTCCCCTCACGTTTCCCGCCCTTTTTCTCCCCTCACGTTTCCCGCCCTTTTTCTCCCCTCACGTTTCCCGCACTTTTTCGTGGGGAACGACCCCTGAGGGGTCCTGTGGAAGGATTCTGGAGGTCCGAGGGGTGAATTTGGGGTTTGAAGGGAGGTTTTGGGGGGTCCCAGGGATGGATTTGGGGGTTTTTGGGGGTCCAAGGGATGGATTTGGGGGTCCCGGGGTGGATCTGGGGTCCTGGGGAGGTTTTGGGGGGTCCCAGGGGTGGATTTGGGGTTCATGGGGAGGGGTTTGGGGGTTTTTTTGGGGCCTCAGGGGTGAATTTGGGGTCTGGGGAGGGGTTTTTGGGGGTCCCTCACCTGCAGGGCGTCGCGGGGGTGGCAGGGGAGGGGGCAGCAGGGGGGGGCCCAGCGCCCACCCCCCCTTGGGCTTCAGGAGGGCGTCGATGAGACCGAAACAGCTCGGGGGCGGGGGGGTCAAAAACGGGGGTGGGTCACGGGCTGGAACCCCCCAGTGCCCCCCAAACCACCCCCAGGGACCCCCCGACCTCCAGGAGTCCGCAAAACCCTCCTCAGGTTCCTTTGATGCCTCAAATGGGCCGCCCAAACCTCCCGAAGATCCCCGAAAAACACCCACAGCAGCCCCTTGAGACTCCCCGCAGACCCCCCAAACCCCTCCAGGACAACTCGGGACCCCCAGGACCCCCCAAAATCCGCCCCCCCCTCCCCCTGAGGCCTCATTTGACCCGCTCCACGTTGCGGACAGGCACCAGCTGATCAAGCCACAAGCACCAGCACCTGCGGGACTGGGATGGACTGGGAGCACTGGGAGGGTGATCAGAGAGAACTGGGATGGACGGGGAGTGGACTGGGACGAACTGGCAGGCGTGTGGGGGTCCATGGTGGGCACACGGTGCCTTACTGGTCTGTACTGGGATGGGTCTAATGGCCCCAGGGGAGGGGGTGTGGCCACACCGGTCCAGACTGGGAGGGGTGTCACCATGGCGCCGGAGGCGGAGTCGAGGATACGAGCGAGGCAGGGACACCTAGGGGACAGCCAGGGCACCCCCAGGGACACCTAAAGGACAGCCAGGGCACCCCAGGGACACCTAGGGGACAGCCAGGGCACCCACAGGGACACTCAGGGCACCCCAGGGACACCTAGGGGACATCAAGGGCACCCCAGAGGCAGCCACGGCACCCCACAGATAGCCAGGGAACCCCCAGGGACACCTAAGGGACAGCCAGGGCACCCCCAGGGACACCTAAGGAACAGCCAGGGCACCCCCAGGGACACCTATGGGACAGCCAGGGCAGCCCTGGGACACCTACGGGACAGCCAGGGCACCCCCAGGGCACCCCAGGGACACCCAGGGCACCCCCAGGGACACCTAGGGGACACCCAGGGCACCCCCAGGGACACCGAGGGGACAGCCAGGGCACCCCAGGGACTTCTTGGGGACAGCAAGGCACCCCAAGGACACCTAGGGGACAGCCAGGGCACCCCAGGGACACTCAGGGCACCCCAGGGACACCTAGGGGACATCAAGGGCACCCCAGAGGCAGCCACGGCACCCCACAGATAGCCAGGGAACCCCCAGGGACACCTAAGGGACAGCCAGGGCACCCCCAGGGACACCTAAGGAACAGCCAGGGCACCCCCAGGGACACCTATGGGACAGCCAGGGCAGCCCTGGGACACCTAAGGGACAGCCAGGGCACCCCCAGGGACACCTATAGGAAAGCCTGGGCACCCCAGGGACAGCCAGGGCACCCCAGGGACACCTAGGGGACAGCCAGGGCCCCCCAGGGACACCTAGAAGACAGTCAGGGCACCACAGGAACAGCCAGGGCACCCCCGGGGACACCCAGGGGACCCCAGGGACACCTAGGGGACAGCCAGGGCACCCAGAGGGACACCCAGGGCACCCCCAGGGACACCTAGGGGACAGCCAGGGCACTCCCAGGGACACCTAGGGGACAGGCAGGGCACCCTTGGGACAGCCAGGGCTCCCCCAGGGACAACTAGGGGACAGCCAGGGACCCCCAGGGACACCTAAGTGACAGCCAGGGCACTCCCAGGGACACCTAGGGGACAGGCAGGGCACCCTAGGGTCAGCCAGGGCTCCCCCAGGGACAACTAGGGGACAGCCAGGGAACCCCCAGGGACACCTAGGGGACAGTCAGGGCACTCCAGGGACACCTAGGGGACAGCCAGAGCACCCCAAGGACACCCTGGGCACCCCCAGGGACACATAAGGGACAGCCAGGGTACCCCAGAGACACCAAGGGGACAGCCAGGGCACCCCCAGGGACACCTAGGGGACAGCTAGGGCACCCCAGGGACAGCCAGGGCCCCCCCAGGGATAGCCAGGGCATCCCCGGGGACACCTAGGGGACAGCCAGGGCACCCCAGGGACACCCAGGGCACCCCCAGGGACACCAAGGGGACAGCCAGGGCACCTCCAGGGACACCTATGGGACAGCCAGGGCACCCCCAGGGACACCAAGGGGACAGCCAGGGCACCTCCAGGGACACCTAGGGGACAGGCAGGTCACCCCCAGGGACACCTAGGGGACAGCCAGGGCACCCCAGGGACAGCCAGGGTACCCCCAGGGACCCCTAGGGGACAGCCAGGGTACCCCCCAGGGACAGCCGGGGCACCCCTAGAGCACCTCAGGGACACCCAGGGCACCCCCAGGGACACGTAGGGGATAGCTAGGGCACACCAGGGACAGCCAGGGCACCCCCAGGGACACTTAGGGGACAGCCAGGGCCCTCCCAGGGACACCAGGGTACACCCAGGGCCCCCCCAGGGATAGACAAGGCACCCCTAGGGACACCTATGGGACAGCCAGGGACCCCCAGGGACAGCCAGGGCACCCCCAGGGACACCTAGGGGACAGCCAGGGCACCCCAGGGACGCCTTGGGGACAGCAAGGCACCCCAAGGACACCTAGGGGACAGCCAGGGCACCCCAGGGAAAGCCAGGGCACCCCAGGGACACCTAGGGGACAGCCAGGGACCCCCAGGGACAGCCAGGGCACCCCCAGGGACTCCAGGGCATCCCCAGGTACACCTAGGGGACAGGCAGGGCACCCCCAGGTACAGCCAGGGGACAGCCAGGGCCCCCCCAGAGGTTGAAGGGGCCCCCCCCGCTCCAAACCCAGCACGGATGCCTGCGTTGCGGCCCCCCAAAAACCCATGGCCGCCCCTCGAGCTGATATCGACCCCCCCACAGCATCATTGATCCCCACCCGAGTGTCACTGACCCCCCCAATATCATTGATGCCCCCCCAATATTCCATTGATCCTTCCTCAGCGTCGCTGACCCCCCCCAAAATTCCATTGATCCCCTCCACTTGATCCCGCCCTTTTTCTCCCCTCACGTTTCCCGCCCTTTTTCTCCCCTCACGTTTCCCGCACTTTTTCGTGGGGAACGACCCCTGAGGGGTCCTGTGGAAGGATTCTGGAGGTCCGAGGGGTGAATTTGGGGTTTGAAGGGAGGTTTTGGGGGGTCCCAGGGATGGATTTGGGGGTTTTTGGGGGTCCAAGGGATGGATTTGGGGGTCCCGGGGTGGATCTGGGGTCCTGGGGAGGTTTTGGGGGGTCCCAGGGGTGGATTTGGGGTTCATGGGGAGGGGTTTGGGGGTTTTTTGGGGCCTCAGGGGTGAATTTGGGGTCCGGGGAGAGGTTTTGGGGGTTTTTTGGGGTCCCAGGGGTGAATTTGGGGTCTGGGGAGGGGTTTTTGGGGGTCCCCCACCTGCAGGGCGTCGCGGGGGTGGCAGGGGGAGGGGGCAGCGGGGGGGGCCCAGCGCCCACCCCCCCTTGGGCTTCAGGAGGGCGTCGATGAGACCGAAACAGCTCGGGGGGGGGGGGGGGGGGGTCAAAAACGGGGGGGGGTCACGGGCTGGAACCCCCCAGTGCCCCCCAAACCACCCCCAGGGCCCCCCCGACCTCCAGGAGCCCGCAAAACCCTCCTCAGGTTCCTTTGATGCCTCAAATGGGCCGCCCAAACCTCCCGAAGATCCCCGAAAAACACCCACAGCAGCCCCTTGAGACTCCCCGCAGACCCCCCAAACCCCTCCAGGACAACTCGGGACCCCCAGGACCCCCCAAAATCCGCCCCCCCCTCCCCCTGAGGCCTCATTTGACCCGCTCCACGTTGCGGACAGGCACCAGCTGATCAAGCCACAAGCACCAGCACCTGCGGGACTGGGATGGACTGGGAGCACTGGGAGGGTGATCAGAGAGAACTGGGATGGACGGGGAGTGGACTGGGACGAACTGGCAGGCGTGTGGGGGTCCATGGTGGGCACACGGTGCCTTACTGGTCTGTACTGGGATGGGTCTAATGGCCCCAGGGGAGGGGGTATGGCCACACCGGTCCAGACTGGGAGGGGTGTCACCATGGCGCCGGAGGCGGAGTCGAGGATACGAGCGAGGCAGGGACACCTAGGGGACAGCCAGGGCACACCCAGGGACACCTAAAGGACAGCCAGGGCACCCCAGGGACACCTAGGGGACAGCCAGGGCACCCACAGGGACACTCAGGGCACCCCAGGGACACCTAGGGGACATCAAGGGCACCCCAGAGGCAGCCACGGCACCCCACAGATAGCCAGGGAACCCCCAGGGACACCTAAGGGACAGCCAGGGCACCCCCAGGGACACCTAAGGAACAGCCAGGGCACCTCCAGGGACACCTATGGGACAGCCAGGGCACCCCCAGGGACACCAAGGGGACAGCCAGGGCACCTCCAGGGACACCTAGGGGACAGGGAGGTCACCCCCAGGGACACCAAGGGGACAGCCACGGCACCCCAGGGACACCTAGGGGACAGCCAGGGCACCCCAGGGCCAGCCGGGGCACCCCTAGAGCACCTCAGGGACACCCAGGGCACCCCCAGGGACACGTAGGGGACAGCTAGGGCACACCAGGGACAGCCAGGGCACCACCAGGGACACCTAGGGGACAGCCAGGGCACCCCAGGGACACCCAGGGCACCCCCAGGGACAGCTAGGGGACAGCCAGGGCATCCCCAGGGACACCAGAGCACCCCCAGGGACACTTAGGGGACAGCCAGGGCCCTCCCAGGGACACCAGGGTACACCCAGGGCCCCCCCAGGGACAGACAAGGCACCCCTAGGGACACCTATGGGACAGCCAGGGACCCCCAGGGACAGCCAGGGCACCCCCAGGGACACCTATGGGACAGCCAGGGCAGCCCTGGGACACCTAAGGGACAGCCAGGGCACCCCCAGGGCACCCCAGGGACACCCAGGGCACCCCCAGGGACACCTAGGGGACACCCAGGGCACCCCCAGGGACACCGAGGGGACAGCCAGGGCACCCCAGGGACTTCTTGGGGACAGCAAGGCACCCCAAGGACACCTAGGGGACAGCCAGGGCACCCCAGGGACACTCAGGGCACCCCAGGGACACCTAGGGGACATCAAGGGCACCCCAGAGGCAGCCACGGCACCCCACAGATAGCCAGGGAACCCCCAGGGACACCTAAGGGACAGCCAGGGCACCCCCAGGGACACCTAAGGAACAGCCAGGGCACCCCCAGGGACACCTATGGGACAGCCAGGGCAGCCCTGGGACACCTAAGGGACAGCCAGGGCACCCCCAGGGACACCTATAGGAAAGCCTGGGCACCCCAGGGACAGCCAGGGCACCCCAGGGACACCTAGGGGACAGCCAGGGCCCCCCAGGGACACCTAGAAGACAGTCAGGGCACCACAGGAACAGCCAGGGCACCCCCGGGGACACCCAGGGGACCCCAGGGACACCTAGGGGACAGCCAGGGCACCCAGAGGGACACCCAGGGCACCCCCAGGGACACCTAGGGGACAGCCAGGGCACTCCCAGGGACACCTAGGGGACAGGCAGGGCACCCTTGGGACAGCCAGGGCTCCCCCAGGGACAACTAGGGGACAGCCAGGGACCCCCAGGGACACCTAGGTGACAGCCAGGGCACTCCCAGGGACACCTAGGGGACAGGCAGGGCACCCTAGGGTCAGCCAGGGCTCCCCCAGGGACAACTAGGGGACAGCCAGGGAACCCCCAGGGACACCTAGGGGACAGTCAGGGCACTCCAGGGACACCTAGGGGACAGCCAGAGCACCCCAAGGACAGCCAGGGCACCCCCAGGGACACCTCGGGGAAAGGCAGGGCACCCCCAGGGACACCTAGGGGACAGCAAGGCACCCCAGGGACACCCTGGGCACCCCCAGGGACACATAAGGGACAGCCAGGGTACCCCAGAGACACCAAGGGGACAGCCAGGGCACCCCCAGGGACACCTAGGGGACAGCTAGGGCACCCCAGGGACAGCCAGGGCCCCCCCAGGGATAGCCAGGGCATCCCCGGGGACACCTAGGGGACAGCCAGGGCACCCCAGGGACACCCAGGGCACCCCCAGGGACACCAAGGGGACAGCCAGGGCACCTCCAGGGACACCTATGGGACAGCCAGGGCACCCCCAGGGACACCAAGGGGACAGCCAGGGCACCTCCAGGGACACCTAGGGGACAGGCAGGTCACCCCCAGGGACACCTAGGGGACAGCCAGGGCACCCCAGGGACAGCCAGGGTACCCCCAGGGACCCCTAGGGGACAGCCAGGGTACCCCCCAGGGACAGCCGGGGCACCCCTAGAGCACCTCAGGGACACCCAGGGCACCCCCAGGGACATGTAGGGGATAGCTAGGGCACACCAGGGACAGCCAGGGCACCCCCAGGGACACTTAGGGGACAGCCAGGGCCCTCCCAGGGACACCAGGGTACACCCAGGGCCCCCCCAGGGATAGACAAGGCACCCCTAGGGACACCTATGGGACAGCCAGGGACCCCCAGGGACAGCCAGGGCACCCCCAGGGACACCTAGGGGACAGCCAGGGCACCCCAAAGACGCCTTGGGGACAGCAAGGCACCCCAATAACACCTAGGGGACAGCCAGGGCACCCCAGGGAAAGCCAGGGCACCCCAGGGACACCTAGGGGACAGCCAGGGACCCCCAGGGACAGCCACGGCACCCCACAGATAGCCAGGGAACCCCCAGGGACACCTAAGGGACAGCCAGGGCACCCCCAGGGACACCTAAGGAACAGCCAGGGCACCCCCAGGGACACCTATGGGACAGCCAGGGCAGCCCTGGGACACCTAAGGGACAGCCAGGGCACCCCCAGGGCACCCCAGGGACACCCAGGGCACCCCCAGGGACACCTAGGGGACACCCAGGGCACCCCCAGGGACACCGAGGGGACAGCCAGGGCACCCCAGGGACGCCTTGGGGACAGCAAGGCACCCCAAGGACACCTAGGGGACAGCCAGGGCACCCCAGGGACACTCAGGGCACCCCAGGGACACCTAGGGGACATCAAGGGCACCCCAGAGGCAGCCACGGCACCCCACAGAGAGCCAGGGAACTCCCAGGGACACCTAAGGGACAGCCAGGGCACCCCCAGGGACACCTAAGGAACAGCCAGGGCACCCCCAGGGACACCTATGGGACAGCCAGGGCAGCCCTGGGACACCTAAGGGACAGCCAGGGCACCCCCAGGGACACCTATAGGAAAGCCTGGGCACCCCAGGGACAGCCAGAGCACCCCAGGGACACCTAGGGGACAGCCAGGGCCCCCCAGGGACACCTAGAAGACAGCCAGGGCACCACAGGAACAGCCAGGGCACCCCCGGGGACACCCAGGGGACCCCAGGGACACCTAGGGGACAGCCAGGGCACCCAGAGGGACACCCAGGGCACCCCCAGGGACACCTAGGGGACAGCCAGGGCACTCCCAGGGACACCTAGGGGACAGGCAGGGCACCCTTGGGACAGCCAGGGCTCCCCCAGGGACAACTAGGGGACAGCCAGGGACCCCCAGGGACACCTAAGTGACAGCCAGGGCACTCCCAGGGACACCTAGGGGACAGGCAGGGCACCCTAGGGTCAGCCAGGGCTCCCCCAGGGACAACTAGGGGACAGCCAGGGAACCCCCAGGGACACCTAGGGGACAGTCAGGGCACTCCAGGGACACCTAGGGGACAGCCAGAGCACCCCAAGGACAGCCAGGGCACCCCCAGGGACACCTCGGGGAAAGGCAGGGCACCCCCAGGGACACCTAGGGGACAGCAAGGCACCCCAGGGACACCCTGGGCACCCCCAGGGACACATAAGGGACAGCCAGGGTACCCCAGAGACACCAAGGGGACAGCCAGGGCATCCCCGGGGACACCTAGGGGAAAACCAGGGCACCCCAGGGACACCCAGGGCACCCCCAGGGACACCAAGGGGACAGCCAGGGCACCTCCAGGGACACCTATGGGACAGCCAGGGCACCCCCAGGGACACCAAGGGGACAGCCAGGGCACCTCCAGGGACACCTATGGGACAGCCAGGGCACCCCCAGGGACACCAAGGGGACAGCCAGGGCACCTCCAGGGACACCTAGGGGACAGGCAGGTCACCCCCAGGGACACCTAGGGGACAGCCAGGGCACCCCAGGGACAGCCAGGGTACCCCCATGGACCCCTCGGGGACAGCCAGGGTACCCCCCAGGGACAGCCGGGGCACCCCTAGAGCACCTCAGGGACACCCAGGGCACCCCCAGGGACACGTAGGGGATAGCTAGGGCACACCAGGGACAGCCAGGGCACCCCCAGGGACACTTAGGGGACAGCCAGGGCCCTCCCAGGGACACCAGGGTACACCCAGGGCCCCCCCAGGGACAGACAAGGCACCCCTAGGGACACCTATGGGACAGCCAGGGACCCCCAGGGACAGCCAGGGCACCCCCAGGGACACCTAGGGGACAGCCAGGGCACCCCAGGGACGCCTTGGGGACAGCAAGGCACCCCAAGGACACCTAGGGGACAGCCAGGGCACCCCAGGGAAAGCCAGGGCACCCCAGGGACACCTAGGGGACAGCCAGGGACCCCCAGGGACAGCCAGGGCACCCCCAGGGACTCCAGGGCATCCCCAGGGACACCTAGGGGACAGGCAGGGCACCCCCAGGTACAGCCAGGGGACAGCCAGGGCCCCCCCAGAGGTTGAAGGGGCCCCCCCGCTCCAAACCCAGCACGGATGCCTGCGTTGCGGCCCCCCAAAAACCCATGGCCGCCCCTCGAGCTGATATCGACCCCCCCACAGCATCATTGATCCCCACCCGAGTGTCACTGACCCCCCCAATGTCATTGATGCCCCCCCAATATTCCATTGATCCTTCCTCAGCGTCGCTGACCCCCCCCAAAATTCCATTGATCCCCTCCACTTGATCCCGCCCTTTTTCTCCCCTCACGTTTCCCGCCCTTTTTCTCCCCTCACGTTTCCCGCCCTTTTTCTCCCCTCACGTTTCCCGCACTTTTTCGTGGGGAACGACCCCTGAGGGGTCCTGTGGAAGGATTCTGGAGGTCCGAGGGGTGAATTTGGGGTTTGAAGGGAGGTTTTGGGGGGTCCCAGGGATGGATTTGGGGGTTTTTGGGGGTCCAAGGGATGGATTTGGGGGTCCCGGGGTGGATCTGGGGTCCTGGGGAGGTTTTGGGGGGTCCCAGGGGTGGATTTGGGGTTCATGGGGAGGGGTTTGGGGGTTTTTTGGGGCCTCAGGGGTGAATTTGGGGTCTGGGGAGGGGTTTTTGGGGGTCCCTCACCTGCAGGGCGTCGCGGGGGTGGCAGGGGAGGGGGCAGCAGGGGGGGGCCCAGCGCCCACCCCCCCTTGGGCTTCAGGAGGGCGTCGATGAGACCGAAACAGCTCGGGGGGGGGGGGGTCAAAAACGGGGGGGGGTCACGGGCTGGAACCCCCCAGTGCCCCCCAAACCACCCCCAGGGACCCCCCGACCTCCAGGAGTCCGCAAAACCCTCCTCAGGTTCCTTTGATGCCTCAAATGGGCCGCCCAAACCTCCCGAAGATCCCCGAAAAACACCCACAGCAGCCCCTTGAGACTCCCCGCAGACCCCCCAAACCCCTCCAGGACAACTCGGGACCCCCAGGACCCCCCAAAATCCGCCCCCCCCTCCCCCTGAGGCCTCATTTGACCCGCTCCACGTTGCGGACAGGCACCAGCTGATCAAGCCACAAGCACCAGCACCTGCGGGACTGGGATGGACTGGGAGCACTGGGAGGGTGATCAGAGAGAACTGGGATGGACGGGGAGTGGACTGGGACGAACTGGCAGGCGTGTGGGGGTCCATGGTGGGCACACGGTGCCTTACTGGTCTGTACTGGGATGGGTCTAATGGCCCCAGGGGAGGGGGTGTGGCCACACCGGTCCAGACTGGGAGGGGTGTCACCATGGCGCCGGAGGCGGAGTCGAGGATACGAGCGAGGCAGGGACACCTAGGGGACAGCCAGGGCACCCCCAGGGACACCTAAAGGACAGCCAGGGCACCCCAGGGACACCTAGGGGACAGCCAGGGCACCCACAGGGACACTCAGGGCACCCCAGGGACACCTAGGGGACATCAAGGGCACCCCAGAGGCAGCCACGGCACCCCACAGATAGCCAGGGAACCCCCAGGGACACCTAAGGGACAGCCAGGGCACCCCCAGGGACACCTAAGGAACAGCCAGGGCACCCCCAGGGACACCTATGGGACAGCCAGGGCAGCCCTGGGACACCTACGGGACAGCCAGGGCACCCCCAGGGCACCCCAGGGACACCCAGGGCACCCCCAGGGACACCTAGGGGACACCCAGGGCACCCCCAGGGACACCGAGGGGACAGCCAGGGCACCCCAGGGACACCTAGGGGACAGGGAAGGCAACCCCAGGGACCCCCAGGGACAGCCAGGGCACCCCAGGGACGCCTTGGGGACAGCAAGGCACCCCAAGGACACCTAGGGGACAGCCAGGGCCCCCCAGGGACACCTAGGAAGACAGCCAGGGCCCCCCCAGGGACAGACAAGGTACCCCTAGGGGACAGTCAGGGCACCCCCAGGGACACCTAAAAGACAGCCAGGGCAGCCCTGGGACACCCAGGGGACAGCCAGGGCACCCCCAGGGACACCTAAGAGACAGCCAGGGCACCCCAGGGACAACTAGGGGACAGCCAGGGCACCCCCAGGGACACCTAGGGGACAGCCAGGGCATCCCAGGGACAGTCAGGTCCCCCCAAGGGACACCTAGTGGACAGCCCGTGGACCCCAAGGGACACCTAGGGGACAGCCAGGGCATCCCAGGGACAGTCAGGTCCCCCCAAGGGACACCTAGTGGACAGCCCGTGGACCCCAAGGGACACCTAGGGGACAGCCAGGGCACTCCAGGGACACCTAGGGGACAGCCAGGGCAACCCCAGGGACAGCCAGAGCACCCCAGGGACACCTAGGGGACAGCCGGGGCGCCCCCAGGGCCACCTAGGGGAAAGCCAGGCCACCCAGAGCTCCAAGTGCTCTCCAAGGCAGGCTCAAAACCCTTACCAACGATTGGCTTTAATAAAGCAACTCACACAAAGTCACCAGCACCACACGGTTGGTCTGTAACGGCTGCAACAAAATATGCCCTCCTGGAAGCAGTTCAGCACTTACTGATCACTTCTTTGTTTTGGCACTTCCCAGCCAGGGCCTGCGGGGCCTCCTGCAGATGCAGGTCTTCGCTGACAAGGCTCCACTTGTGCAGCAGCAGCAGGATTAGGGGCAGGAGCAGGAGCAGCTCCCTGAAATTTTAGAAAATATTAGAAAAATACAGGCAAAAATCTCACCTCTGTCCTCCCCTAAGAACATCCCTAGGACATCATCCCAGTTTTTCCCAGCTAGGAGCTGCAAGGAATTCAGGCAGGGGAATTGACATCAGGGAACAGCTTTGTAAAGTCAAAGGCAGAAAGAGAAGATCCACCAGCAAAGGGCAGGAAAGGGGAAAGGTTTCTGAAAACATTTCTGCAGTCTAATTAATAATTATTTCTGCTTCCCCAGCGAGAAGAACACAAACTCACAGCCATTCAGGCCTGACAGTCCCCTGCAGCCAGAGCTCAGCACACATCCACAGAAGCAAGTCCAGCACCTGAAAGAAAAAAAAAAAAAAAAACAACAAAAAAACACAATCAAACCAGAAGGAAAAGGTGATTTCTTTGGCTTCAAAGTTATTTCAAGTTCTTAAAGCCCAACACAGCTGATAGGAGAAACAGAGTCAGGGCTCCTGGCAGACAGAGGGTGTTTTCCCCCCCAGGGGACTGCAGAGGAATTGTCTGGGACTTGGACTGTCCCTCGGGGTGACACCAGTTGCTGTGACTTTTATCATTCCATATGTTTGACTCCCAAAACTTCCCAGCCCAGGGGCTTGAGCTGACAGGGCAGCACAAAGATTGTTCTCTGTGTGGTGCCCAGATTTGGGGTTCACTGTCACCTTTGCTAGTTTAGATGAATTATACCCACGGCCCCGAATTCCCTGCTCAGTTCCTGCTGCAATAACCTCACAGTGCCTCACAGAGCATGGATATTCCCACGCAGAGCTGCTGCTTGAATGCCAGATGTGTCAGGAACTAGCAGAGCTTCCAAGGAAGCTCAGCAGGATAGGGACAGGATAGGTTTCTATTCCATAGATTTGGTTAATTCTAACCCTCATCCCCTGGGGGTCACCTGTCAGATTTCCCTGGAATTCAGCCACCCCCCTGAGCTCGGGCTCCAGGTGATGTTTCAGAGCAGGAGAAGGCACTGGCCGGCCTGTGCTGAGGCAGCCCCTGTGCCCTCGGGAGGACACAGCTCCCTGCAGGAGCTCAGCTCCTTTCCGAGCCCCAGCAGTGGCCTCTGCAAGTGCCTTTCCCTCAGGCAAGGGATGCCCATCCCTGCCTTCAGCACACCTCCAGTGGGACCCACCTGCAAAAGCTTTCCATCACTTCTGCACTCCGGCTGGCTCCCTGGAAAAGTCCAGACTTCATCCAAACGAAACTCCATCCCACTCAAACCTTTGATTTTGAGGCATCTCCGAGGGCCGTTGCTCTGGATTTAATTTCTGTGTGGGAGGAGCACCTTGGCTTTAATGCTGCCGATGGGTGATGTCCTCAGGCTGAAAGGGAGGGGATTTGGGGTGGCCAGGACATCCCTGGCAACTGTGTGGGAGCTCCGGGAGGTGGGAATTGCTGTCTGAGCCCCTCTGCAGACAGCCCGAGCCGCCGTTCCCGGGCAATGCCAGCTGTTCCCTGGGGAGCTCTTGGGCTGTGGGTGCCTCTGTCCGGGCTGCAGCATCTCCCCGTGCCCGGTGGGAGCAGCCCCTGGCCGAGGAGCCGCGGCAGCCCCGGGGCCGTGTCCGTGCCAGCCCCGAGCCCGGCCCCGGGCCCTGCGTTTGGCCGCCGCTGCCACGGGCGGGGCCCCGCAGGCACAGCTCCTCCCCTGCACATCATCCCAGGGCTGCTGGCCCCGCTGGGGCTGCCGGCCTCCTTCCTCCCTGCGCCTCCGGGCACCCGGGACACCTGCAGGAAACACCGAGGGACACTGCAGGCGGCACGGGGGGGCACTGAGGCCTCCGGCCAGAAAAGCAGCCCCGGCCTCAGCAGCTGCCATCAGTTTGGCCCGGCAACACTCACCTGCAGGAAACGCCCCTGTGCGGGTGGGACCGGCCCTGCCTCTCTGCAGAGCTTTGGCCGTGGAAGAAGGGAAGCCTCAGGACTTGTCCTGCTCTTTTCCGCCCAGAAAGAGACTTTGTGTAAGTACTTTTACGGCAGCTGTTGAGTAAATCCTGGAAAGGACAGGAAATCAGCATCACTGGAAGAGCTTTGTGCTGTCGTGAGCTGCCAGCCAGTTCTGCCCTCGAGCCATTCCAGGGGCTGCTGTGTGAAGCAGCTTTGGCAGAGAAGGCGGCACTGCACTTACCTTAGTGGGGCCAAGCGTTGCCATCCTATGGAGGTCCATCCCCATAATGCAGAGATTGGTTCAGCTGCTTGGAGCAGAGTCCGGGTAATGCCAAGGTGCTGAGTTCGATTCTCAAACGGTCCGTCTGCTTGAGAGTCAGATTTTAGGATCCCTCTCAGGCTCAGTATATCCTGTGACCTGGAAATAAGAGGAAAATTCTCGGCTGAGTTTTAATAAAACAGCTTTTGCCATTGCAGGGTGTGAGCTGCACTCGGTGATTTTCGGCCGCGATGAGCCCCACGAGCATTCCGCCCTTCCTTGCCGCCATCTTGGTTGCGTCTGAGGCCACTTCCGGTCCCGCCGGCATCTTTTTTGCGGCACCGCTAAGGCCCCCGGCAGGTGTTTACACAGACGCCTGACTAAATCCACGAATCCGAACCCGGAGGCGGCGCGGATGAGCACATGGCCGGTGTCTGCACACCTGGAAACGCCGCGGAAAATTGCGCCCGGGCGGCGCTGTAGTCGGGGTTTTTGTGCAGGCATCTGCGTAAACGCCTACAGGGTCCTTATTTTTTCCCGCCCTTTTGGCCGCCCTTTTTGGAAGGTCGGGCGCCTCGCGCCTCGGCGCCATTTTGTGAGGGGCGACGCGTGACTTCCGCTTTTCCTTGCCGCCATCTTGGTTGCTCCTGAGGCCACTTCCGTCCCGGCCGCCATGTTCTTTGTGGCTCGGCATAGGCCTCCGCCAGGTGTTTACACAGACGCCTGACTAAATCCACGAATCCGAACGCAAGCGCGTCGCGACTGAGCACACGGCCCGTGTCGGCACACCTGGAAACGCCGCGGAAAATTGCGCCCGGGCAGCGCCGTAGTCGGGGTTTTTGTGCAGGCGTCTGGCTAAATGCCTATAGGGTCCTTATTTTTTCCCGCCCTTTTGGCCGCCTTTTTTGGAAGGTCGGGCGCCTCGCGCTTCGGCGCCATTTTGTGAGGGGCGACGTGTGACTTCCGCTTTCCCTTGCCGCCATCTTGGTTGCTCCTGAGGCCACTTCCGTCCCGGCCGCCATGTTCTTTGTGGCTCGGCATAGGCCTCCGCCAGGTGTTTACGCAGACGCCTGACTAAATCAACGAATCTGAACGCGGACGCGGCGCGACTGAGCACACGGCCCGTGTCCCCACACCTGGAAACGCCGCGGAAAATTGCCCCCGGGCGGCGCCGTAGTCGGGGTTTTGTGCAGGCAGCTGCATAAACACCTATAGGGTCCTTATTTTTCCCGCCCTTTTGGCCGCCCTTTTTAGAAGGTCAGGCGCCTCGCGTCTCGCCGCCATCTTGGTAGTGGAACCCACTAAAATGCCCCCTCGGCCGCTCACACAAGCGCCTGACTCAATGGACTGCCGCCCGCGGCGCCGCTGCGCCCCCATCCCGTGTCCGCACACCCGCAGACGCCGCGGAAAAGCGCGCCCGGACGGCTCCGGGGTCCGGGTGGCGCGCGCAGGCAGCCGGCTGCCACGCGCCCGGGCTCCTTGCCTTTTTCCCTCCCTTTCGGCCCCGAGCTGCGGGCGGGCGGGCGGCAGCGCCGCCCCCGAGCTCACAATGCGGGGCTGCCACGCGCGTCGGGGACGGGCGGGGGGGGACAGCTGCACTACCGCTCTTTGCCCACAGGGTGGCAGCACTGCCGCACGGCTCCGGCGGGACGGTCATGGGGGACAGCTGCACTACCGCTCTTTGCCCACAGGGTGGCAGCATTGCCGCACAGATCAGGCGGGACGGGCGGGAGGGACAGCTGCACTACCGCTCTTTGCCCACACGATGGCAGCATTGCCGCACAGATCAGGCGGGACGGGCGGGAGGGACAGCTGCACTACCGCTGTTTGCCCACACGGTGGCAGCATTGCCGCACAGATCGGGCGGGCCGGGCGGGGGGGAAGCTGCACTACCGCTCTCTGCCCACAGGGTGGCAGCACTGCCGCGCGGCGGCGCGGAGCGGAGCCATAAACGAACGTGCCCAGAAATGCCCTTCCGAACAGCCTCCGGAATAAATGGCCCAAAAGACCCCCGAGCACACCTGCGAGAGCCCTGCCAGCAACCAGACCGAACCAAAAAAGCCTTTCGTTCAGGCTCTATTTCAATATTTTTTATCTTTGTGATTCTGATATTTACATTAATCATTACAATTCAGCTTTTATATTATGTACATTATACATCATGTATTATGTTTATTATACTATTATATTTATTATATATATTAAGTATAGAAAGTTATATATAAAATAATTTATTATTTATTATGTAATGTTATAAATAATAATACATTTCATTGAAATATCATGATTATGTACATTATAGATGTTTATATTATGTATATTATATATATTTATAAAACGTGTAGTATGTAATAATATATTGTGTATTTATTATTTATATTATTTTTCATATCCTATACTTTTTGTTATTTTTCTTTTTCATTATTTTTTAATTCGTTTGTTTATATTTTAAACGATATTTTACACTAGATGAATTCATTAACCTAACACATCAGAAACACAATTAATTTGAATTAAATGAGCCTGGTTTTCTAAGGGGTAAAGTTTTAATCTTTATTCAAATAATATGGGCATGTTTTCTCTTTCTCTATGGTTTTTTTTTGGTGGGTTGCGGGGGAGTTTAGTTTGTGGGTTTTCTTTTTTTGTTCGCTTTGTTTTGGAGTTCTTTGCTAATAAACAAGCAGGGTCGGAGAGTTCAAAATAAAACGTCTACTTTGTTTTTATTGCCCCCTCTGAAATACGCCTCGACAGCCTGGACAGCAGGCTGCTGCTGGTAACACTGTGCACGGGTAGGAGGAGACCTGGTCGGGGCTGGGAAGGAAAAAACGGCACCACGGTGGTCACAGCTTTCTCCCTTCAGGAGTTTTATGGAGCAGAAAATACAGAGCTTTTGCCAACTGCGCTCTCTATGACATCCCGACGTCCAGCGGGCACGGAGGTCATTTCTCATCTTTCTTGCCAACAGCCAAACCCCCAGGCGCCCGGGGGAAGAAAGAGTATGGGGGAAAAAAAAAAGGAACAAAGAAAACATGAAAAAATAAACCAAAACTATAGAAAATAATAAATAAAATTAAAATACCAAAAGAAAAAAATTTCAAAGTAACAAAAAAGTGGAAAAAAAATTTAAACAAAAAATTAAAATAAAAAACTAAAAGTAGTTTTAACAAGTAAATAAATAGCTAAAGAAAAAAATATAAAAATTAAAAAACGGAAGAAAAAGTCTTTGAAAAACCACAAAACGCAACATGAGAAACCACAACAAAAGAGCATAAAAATACAAAAATAACAAGAAATAAAATACAAAATTAAATAAATGCAGCTTTCACCTCCTGCCACTGCCTAAAAAAGCACCATGGCTTTCCTCAATTATGCAGCAATAAGGGAAACAAACCCAGTGCCCCCCAGAACAGAAGGTTTTCTAGACAATTCCCACTTTTGCTTGGAAACAAATTCTATTTTAGTGGGAAGCTCATTTTGGACAAACACCCAAATGTGCCAAGGTAGGAAAGAACCAGCCCCCTGTGTCCAAGGAACAGCAGCTAGGCCTGGATTCAGGTTTTAATGGCATTTATGTAATTAAAAATGCAGTAAATTGAACTTTACAAAGAGATGAATCATGGCAAATAAATACTTCAACGTTTTCTTGGGAATTCACAGAATTTTGTGGAGATGGTGCTGGACAATTCCTGATTTACCAACATTAATTGGGTAAATTTCCTTGGAAATGTGCTCTACAAGGTGCAAAAATTCCAATTAGGATGGAAAATTGGAATAAATAAATATTCCCTTACTAAAATCAGAGAGAAAATCAGAGTTATTCCTTCAAATAAAAGGAAGGAATAACATCTAAATCCAAGCTTGCCTGGAAAACAAGCTCAGGAATTTCTAACATTGAAAACTTTTGCAAGAGTCATGAAGCTGGTGAAAGTTCATGGAATGATGATTTAAAATCTGCTTCCTCTGCTCTAATTTAAAGGGAAGTGGGAATTCAACAGGTCCAGTTACTCCTATCCAACCTTGGACTGGGATAAGGCCTTCCAGTGGCTTCACTTCCTACTGGCTCTCTCCTTTTTGCCCACAACCTGGAAGAGGAAAAGCAACAGGAATAAAGTCTCAAACAGGATGGCCTTGGTCCAGGCAGACTGAAATGCAGCTCCCAGGGAGGGAGGCCAGGCTGTGCCTCGGGGAGCTCCGGGAATCTGGGATTGCCCGTGGGATTAAAGGGCTGGAAAAGCACACCCACCTGCCAGGTTCAGTGCTGGGACCGAGCAAGGCCGGGGCTCGGGGGCAGCAGTCAGAGCTGGGACTGCAGGAGAACACCCCAAACCCGGGTTAAACATCCGGCACGACACGCAGCACGCTCCGGGAGAAACTCGGGTGGGAGAAGCCCCGGGATGCTCCACGTTCCTTGCCCTTGGCAGCTGTGCCAGGGCCTCCATCAGAATGCTGACCTCACCGTGCAGCTCCTACAAAATAGGAGAACTTATGGGAATCGCCCAGCAATCCATGGACTTCCAGTTATTAAGAACCACAGCTGCAGCGAAAGGTGCCCAAACTCTACTGCAAACCAGCAGGTCTGAGGAGACGCAGGGATTTATTCCTGAGGGGACACAAGGATCCCTCAGCCAGCCAGGATTTCTCCCAGGCTCTTCCCACTGCTCTCTGAGGACACAAACAGCAGTTTTTCCCTGGAGTTCCCCTTTCCAACAATGCCAAGACTCATGTTCTCCTCCAACCCCAGGTTCAGGAAGGAAAGTAGGAATATTATCACTGCACAGACTGTCCAGGAGGGTGTGACTGAGGCAGCAGCACCAGCTCCCACTCCACTGCTGCTCTGGATTCCTGAGCAGCTCCTTTCCATCCTGCCCTTCCCAGCACCATTCCCTGGGTGCCATGTCCACAGACACCTTCTCCATGCAGCTTAAAACCCACAGACACCAACAGAAAGGAGATCAAAAATCAATTCACATGCTGCTAGCCAGAGAGAATGGGAGAGGCCTAAAAATCTGCATTTATTTTAGAACACTAGAGCAATTTCTTCATGACCCTGACTATCAGTGATGGGCAGATAAACACCTTCTTTAACTTACTACCTGCAAAAACATCAAGTTTCAAGTTTAGTAAAGATAAAATTTTGCTGCAAAAATAAAAGAGGTGGGATGTTGGTGTTAGTGCTTTAACCTTCGGACATTAGCGGGTATTTGTAAAACAAATTCATTATTGAAGCAGCTAACTTGAAAATAAGGGGGTTTTACAATAAAGTTGACCAAAAAAGAGTCTCAAAATTAAGATATAGGTTGCACAAATATTTAAGAAAAAAAAAGTTGTCTTTCGTGCATATAACCTGCCAGCCTCTCATGTTTTCAGTCCTTACCATTTATTTTTACCAAGGTGATGACTAAAACCTTGTCAAAAGCTCAAAAAAAAAAACAATCCAGGACAAGGCAGGTGTTTTCCCAAGTACCCCCAGTGTGGAGCTGTGTCAGCCACAAGTGTTTGCTCCCTCAGCCCAGCCCGGAGCAGGCTCCAGCTGCTGCCCAGGGGTTACCAAGGGACTCACCTGTTTCAAGCTGTAAATGCAGGTGGCCTGCACTGGAGTGCCAAAAAATGTGAAATATGTGACTCTCACCTTGAATAGCGATCGATCTTCTCAGGGGAGCCCCTCACCCAGGATGGGGGGCTCTGCCACGGATTTCATCCCTCTGCATCTGAAAGAAAGTTGGGACAAAAGTCAGAGTGCTGCAGGATACCTTGACAGCTCCACACATCTTGTGGCAATCTAGGAATACCCTCTACAGTCTAACTACACCCCACATCACAAATTTCAAGCCCCCAGCACTATTATCCTATTACCCCCACACCCAGACTGAGCATCAAGGCAGAGCAGCTCCAGGCCAAACACACACCAACACCCGTGACACAGCACAGGACAAACGAGGGGACACAACAGGGATAGAAAACTCTGGCAAGAAGAATGACCCTGAGGGTCCAGAGAACTCGGAATGAGATGACCGAGGTAAGATGGAAGGTGAGCTGGCCAGGCTCAGAGAACCCTGCAGGAACAAGATGCCATCGGGATGACTTATCCCAAGAAATGCAGAGATGGATGCCCGAGAACCCTACGGTCAGAATCCTCGACCTGTCTTTGCATTCTCACAAGACCTAACCCGCCGGAATGGATCAGGGCGGTGCACGGCTGTCAGTACAGCTCAGAACAAGACCTGAAAAGGCATCGGACTGGATGCTTGTGAAGAGAGATGGATTCTGATGAGTGTCCGAGCAGCTGAGACAAAGGCACCTGGCTGAGGAGCACAGAGATCAGAAATGCTAAGACTGATGCCAGAGGTTTTGACAGGCCCCTGAAGGGCTAAGGGAAAAGACAGCACACACAAGACACCCAAGACACAGAGTGCACAACAGACACAACACACACCAGGACTGCTCTGCCCTGCACACCTCGGCACTGTGATCCAGAATGAGACTCTCCCTGGATGAAACCTAAGGGGTCACAGCTTAGACATCCCTGTCTTCAAACCTGACTCAAAAAACCTTGCTAGTGACCCCACACTCTTCTTTCATGCCCTCTACGGCTCTGAGCTCTCCACTTATCTCTCAGATGTCTGGGGAGGTGCATCCACGCCGGGTCCCAAAGAAGGCTGCCTCTCCCTCGGGGAAATTCCTGCTGTGACCAGGCTGGTGTCTCCTCGTCAGCTACAATAAAGAGAACTAAACGTGACCCTGTGCTCTTAGCAGCACATCAGCCAGAAACCAGCAATTCTGCTACTCACAGTCTCCTAAGCTTGCCTGTGTCCTCGGCCCTGTGCTTCAGCTGCGCTCAGAGGCCAACGCCGGCGTCGCAGGGTCTGGTCTAAAAATAAAGACAAAGAACAGAGCTGTAACACGGCCACCATTTACACCTCCCCTGCAAATCAAAACAGTGACCGACCTTCTCAGGGGAGCCCCCTCACCCAGGATGGGGGGCTCTGCCACAGATTTCATCCACCTGCATCTGAAAGAAAGTCAGAACAACAGTCAGAGTGCGGCAGGATACCTTGACAGCTCCACATATCTTGTGGAAATCTAGGAATACCCTCGACAGCCCTGCTACACTCCACATCACAAATTTCAAGCCCCCAGCACTATTATCCTATTACCCCTACACCCAGACTGAGCATCAAGGCAGAGCAGCTCCCGGCCAAACACACACCAACACCCGTGACACAGCACAGGACAAACGAGGGGACACAACAGGGATAGAAAACTCTGGCAAGAAGAATGACCCTGAGGGTCCAGAGAACTCGGAATGAGATGACCGAGGTGAGACTGAAGGTGAGCTGGCCAGGCTCAGAGAACCCTGCAGGAACAAGATGCCATCGGGATGACTTATCCCAAGAAATGCAGAGATGGATGCCCGAGAATCCTACGGTCAGAATCCTCTACCTGCCTTTGCATTCTCACAAGACCTAACCCGCCGGAATGGATCAGGGCGGTGCACGGCTGTCAGTACAGCTCAGAACAAGACCTGAAAAGGCATCGGACTGGATGCTTGTGAAGAGAGATGGATTCTGATGAGTGTCCGAGCACCAAAGTCAAAAGCACCTGGCTGAGGAGCACAGAGATCAGAAATGCTAAGACTGATGCCAGGGGTTTTGATAGGCCCCTCAAAGGACAAAAGGAAAAGACAAGACACCAAACAGACAGAGTGCACAACAGACAAGTGACACAACACACACCAGGACTGCTCTGCCCGGCACACCTCGGCACTCTGATCCAGAATGAGACTTTCTGTAGCCTAAGCGGTCACTTCTTGGACATCCCTGTCACCAAAAATGACTCAAAAAATCCCTCCCGGTGGCCCCTGATCCCACACCCCGCTTTCAAGCCCTCCCTGGCTCCGAGCCCTCCACTTATCTCTTGGACGTCTAGGGAGGTGAATCCACGCTGGGTGGCAAAGAAGGCCGCCTCTCCCTCAGGGAAATTCCTGCTGTTGCTGGGCTGTTGTCTCCTACACAGCTACAATAAAGAAAACCAAACATCAAAGCATAATCTTGGCAGCCCATCACCCAAAACCCGACAATTCTGCTACTCACTGTCTCCTAAGCTTGCCCGTGTCCTCGGCCCCGTGCTTCAGCTGCGCTCAGAGGCCAACGCCGGCGTCGCAGGGTCTGCCTGGGTAAAGAGCAGACAAGGTGACATGGCAGCGCTGGAACTTGAGGGGACCATCCCTCCTTCTCCTCCCTGACTCACCTCAACTCCTCGGCCGTTATCCAAGACTACCTGGATGGGGCCTTCACAAGGAGAAGATCAAGGCTCCATCACAGACTCCTGGAATGCTCCCGGAGGGCTCACGGGTGAGGTGACCCGGGTCTGTCGTCCGGTTGGTGAGAGGGGAGCTCGGCCTCCTGCGAGTGGACTCCCTAAAACACACAATAACGGAGGCTTAGAGTTGCACCAGCGAGTGAGGCTTGAACAATAGCAACGGCTTCTGTCCACCCGTCACTGCTCACCTCGCCCACGTCAGCTTGACTGCTGAGATCCGGCTTCACCACCTAAAAATAAAGACAAAGAACAGAGCTGTAACACAGCCATCATTTACACCTCCCCTGCAAATCAAAACAGTGACTGACCTTCTCAGGGGAGCCCCTCACCCAGACTGGGGGGCTCTGCCACAGATTTCATCCCTCTGCATCTGAAAGAAAGTTCGGACAAAAGTCAGAGTGCTGCAGGATACCTTGACAGCTCCACACATCTTGTGGCAATCTAGGAATACCCTCTACAGTCTAACTACACCCCACATCACAAATTTCAAGCCCCCGGCACTATTACCCTCGTACCCCTACACCCAGACTGAGCATCAAGGCAGAGCAGCTCCCGGCCAAACACACACCAACACCCGTGACACAGCACAGGACAAACGAGGGGACGCAACAGGGACAGAAAACTCTGGGCAAGAAGAATGACCCTGAGGGTCCAGAGAACTCGGAATGAGATGACCGAGGTGAGAAGGAAGGTGAGCTGGCCAGGCTCAGAGAACCCTGCAGGAACAAGATGCCATCGGGATGACTTATCCCAAGAAATGCAGAGATGGATGCCCGAGAACCCTACGGTCAGAATCCTCGACCTGTCTTTGCATTCTCACAAGACCTAACCCGCCGGAATGGATCAGGGCGGTGCACGGCTGTCAGTACAGCTCAGAACAAGACCTGAAAAGGCATCGGACTGGATGCTTGTGAAGAGAGATGGATTCTGATGAGTGTCCGAGCAGCTGAGACAAAGGCACCTGGCTGAGGAGCACAGAGATCAGAAATGCTAAGACTGATGCCAGAGGTTTTGACAGGCCCCTGAAAAGACTAAAGGAAAAGACAAGACACCCAAAAGACACAAAGTGCACAACAGACACAACACACCCTGGGACTGCTCTGCCCTGCACACCTCAGCACTGTGATCCAGAATGAGACTTTCCCTTATTGTAGCCTAAGGGGTCACATCTGGGACATCCCCATCTCCAAACCCGACTCAAAAAATCCCTCCCGCTGACCCCTGCCCTGGCACCCCGCTTTCATCCTCTCCCTAGTTCCGAGCCCTCCACTTATCTCTCAGATGTCTGGGGAGGTGAATCCACGCTGGGTCCCAAAGAAGGCCGCCTATGCCTCTGGGAAATTCCTCCTGTCACTTGCCTGCTGTCTCCTAGTCAGCTACAATAAAGAAAACCAAACATCAAAGCATAATCTTAGCTGCACATCAGCCAAAAACCAGCAGCTCTGCTACTCACCGTCTCTTAAGCAGGACCGGGTCCTCGGGCCCCGTGTGTGCTTCAGCTGAGCTCGGAGGCTGACGCTCGCAGCGCCAAAGCCTTAGAGGCATTACTGGCACCGAGCCCACCCACCGTGGCCTCCATTAGGGCTGTGAGCATCCCCGGTTAGAGCAGGACAGGAACGCAGGGTGGACATCCCCGGTGAACCTCAACCCTGTGGACTCGGCCCCACCACTGTCACTTCCTGCCTGGCCCTAGCTTAGGGTTACTGCCTGCACCTCTCAGGACTTCTGGCATTGCCTTGCCATTAGGATTGCTGCCTGCACCTGCTCTCAGGGAAACAGTGTTGGAAGCAGCACTGTGAGGACCGGGATACCTGTACTCTGACTTGTATCCTAGCCTGTACCCCTGATTTTCACTGTGTGTTCTCTAGTCCTTCAGTCCTTTACCTCAGCCTCTGTGTGCATCACTGTAACCTCCCCCCTTCTGAACCCTGCTTCTTCAGAGCCCTAGACCTTGCAGCCGGGGACGCTCTGCACCGTTAGGGTCCCAAGAGCTGTCCCGCACGCAGGACAGGTACATCCACAGTTGTTCCCTGCCTACCCTAAACGTGGCCCTGAGACAGGGCAGAGGCTGACAGAGCCGAACTCTTTGCGGTGGCAAAAGGCACGAAGCCTTACCAACCGCCGCCTCGAGAGGGAAATCAGGAGCACTTCCACCGGCTGCGGAGAGACAGGGAATCCCAGGGTGGGTGGGGCGGGAAACCCCCGTTATCCCCAGCCCTGCTGGATCCTGCTCCCCACTATCGCTTCCTGCCTGGCCCTAGCCTGACAGTGTCTGCACAGGTCAGAGCTTCTGGTGTGTTCCTGCACTAGGGCTGCTGCCTGCACCTGCTCTCAGGGGAAGTGTGCTGGTAGCAGTGCTGTGAGGGCCGCTACACCTGTACTCTGACTTGTATCCTAGCCTGTTCCCCTGGTTTTCACCGTGTGTCCTCTAGTCCTTGAGTCCTTTACCTCAGCCTCTGTGTGTGTGGCTACACCTCCCCCCTTCTAAACCCAACTTCTTTAGAGCCCTACACCTCGCAGCCAGGCCTTCTAGCATTGTCCTGCATAAGGGCTCCTGCCTGTACCCGCACTCAGGGAAACGGGCATGTCTTTAGGGCTACTCCTTCGGGTTTGGGTCGGGCTGGTACACCTGTACTCTCAATTGGCACATCTTGGACATCCCTATCTCCAAACCTGACTCAAAAACCCCTCCTGACAAGTCCTGACCCAGCACTCCACTTTCATCCCCTCTGTGGCTCTGAACCCTCCACTTATCTCTTGGACGTCTGGGGATGAGAATCCATGTCGGGTGCCACAGAAGGCCGCCTCGCCCTCTGGGAATTTCCTGCTGTCACCGGGCTGCTGTCTCTTATTCGGCTACAAGAAATAAAACAAACATCGATGTATGATCTCAGCAGATCTGTTGGCCAATCGGTCAGGGCGTAAGACAAGTGGACCACCTCAAACACACAAACAATAACATAAGCTGAAGAGTTACACCGGAAACACCACTACACTTAACTGCATAAATACATAAATTTTCAAACAGACAACCCCAAAAAAATTCCAGCAAAAAAAGCCAACTCTTATCACCCCCAGTCAAACTACTGAATATAATAAAAACAACCCCACGTCCAATCCCCTCAATAATACTCCAGAACATATACCCAGAGCGCCCCCAAAGTTAAAGACCTCCTGCTAGCCAAATAAAAAGGAAAAAGCCCATGTCTTGCAACCTATATTAATTCATTAACTTAAAGCTTTAAAAATAAACATTAAAGTTTAAACCTTTAGATAACACTAGCACACCATAGACGCCAATCCCATCACTACATGCCAAACCAAAACTTATTTCAACCTTTTGTGCTGCTGCTGCTCGGCACAAAGGTTTGTCCCTCAGCACCTCCTGAAGTAATGTTCCACGCCCAAGGCCTCCCCCAGCCCCTGTGAGATGAACTCACCATCCTTCCATGAGCCTCACCTGGGAGCCCAGCATAAACCCCTCTCCTCCCGCAGCTCCGTGCCAAACTGAGCTCGGGCTCCCCTCTTAAAGCAGTGCTGGCAGGACCCGCCCCCCTCGTTATCCTTTACAGCTTCCACCTGTCCCCTCATCAGTGTGACAGCTCTCACCTGGGGCTGCTCTGTCCCCTCATCAGTGTGACAGCTCTCACCTGGGGCTGCTCTGTCCCCTCAATCAGCCTGTGACAGCTCTCACCTGCAGCTGCTGCCAGTCCCTGCCGCTCATTTCCTGGACATTGCACTGTGTGCACTGACACGCTGGGGCACCGGGCTTTCCTTGCTGTGAATAAGGATCCCTCTTCTCCTGCACGTGCCCAAGGCTGAAACTGGGATTCCACCTCCTAAATTCCGTTTGTGTGAGGTTCACAATTCCTAAGGAAATTTCCCAGCAATCGTTACCCTTCATTTACATTTTCTCCTTTGGAATCATTACTACCTTGTCTTTCTGTGCAAGGGTTTCCAAACGTTCATTGGGAGTTCAGTAGCCGGGTTGGCTTGTTTATAACATAGCTGACAATCCCAGGCTCAATCCAAACACCCAGAGATACAGGGAAATATGGAGACAGTTTATAAATACTGCCCACCTCTGACCCTGAATTCTTCATCGCACATCCTTGGAGCAGATTTACTCCATCCTTTCTTCCCAGCAGCACCTCTCCAGCACAAATCTCACTTCTCACACCTGTTTCTTCCCACAAACCAAACAGAAATCTACTACAGGGCGAGGCGGGGAGGGGCAAGGCCGGTCTCGGCGCAGAGCCCCCGGGCCCTCAGGGCGGGCCGGGGGGACCGGAGCAGAGCCCGGGCCGGGTTGGAGCCGGAGCCGGTCTGAGGGCGGAGGCCCCGGGCCCTCAGCGCGGGCCGGGGGGCGGGGGCGGTTCCCGGGGCCCGCTGTCCAATCAGCACTGCCGATGCCTCAGCGAGCCCGCCAATCGCGGGGATTCAAAAGGGTGGCGGAAGTAGCTGCTGCTCTATGGGCTCGGTGAGGAACGCCCCGGTGGGGTCCCGGCGCCGTGCACTTGGGACCCGCCCCGCGCCCCTGAAGCCGCGCCCCCGGTACTGCCCGGCCCCGGCTGCCTCCGGCCCCGCCTCACAGAGCCCCGGCTCCGCCCCGGCCCCGCCCCGAGCCCGCCCCGGCTCTGCCCCTGCTCCGCCCCGAGCCCACCCCGAGCCCGCCCCGGCTCCGCCCCGAGCCCGCCCCGGCTCCGCCCAGAGCCCGCCCCGGCTCCGCCCCGAGCCCGCCTCGGCTCCGCCCCGAGCCCGCCCCGGATCCGCCCCGGATCCGCCCCGAGCCCGCCCCGGATCCGCCCCGAGCCCGCCCCGGCTCCGCTCCGAGCCCGCCCCGGCTCCGCCCCGAGCACGCCCCGGCTTGGGGGCGGGACCATCGCCCGCGACCCCGCCCCGCCCCTCGCAGCTGAGCCGAGCCGAGCCGAGCCGAGCCGAGGTTGCTCGCGGCCCTGCGCGGAGCCAGGCGGGGCCGGGAATGGGAGCGGGCGTTCTGGTTCGGGTCCTGTCAGTGTCGGCTGCGGCTCCCGAGAGGTGCGGCCCCCCCCGGCGGGCGGGTTGAGGGTCTCGGGGCCTGAGGCCCAAGCTGGCGTTGCGGTCGGGATCGGGACCGGGATCGCTGCGGGCGGCAGGAGCCGCTCCTGCTCCGCCTGCAGCCGGAGCTGCGCTGGGGTCCTGCCGGGGCTCTGGGCACGGGAGGACGGCGGCGGCGATTTCCTCTGATAACCTCTGATATCGACCCCCCCACAGCATCATTGATCCCCACCCGAGTGTCACTGACCCCCCCAATGTCATAGATGCCCCCCCAATATTCCATTGATCTTCCCTCAGCGTCACTGACCCCCCCCCAATATTCCACTGATCTCCCCACTTGATCCCGCCCTTATTCTCCCCTCACGTTTCCCGCCCTTTTTCTCCCCTCACGTTTCCCGCCCTTTTTCTCCCCTCACGTTTGCCGCACTTTTTCGTGGGGAACGACCCCTGAGGGGTCCTGTGGAAGGATTCTGGAGGTCCGAGGGGTGAATTTGGGGTTTGGAGGGAGGTTTTGGGGGGTCCCAGGGATGGATTTGGGGGTTTTTGGGGGTCCAAGGGATGGATTTGGGGGTCCCGGGGTGGATCTGGGGTCCTGGGGAGGTTTTGGGGGGTCCCAGGGGTGGATTTGGGTTTCATGGGGAGGGGATCGGGGGTTTTTTGGGGCCTCAGGGGTGAATTTGGGGTCCGGGGAGAGGTTTTGGGGGTTTTTTCGGGGTCCCAGGGGTGAATTTGGGGTCTGGGGAGGGGTTTTTGGGGGTCCCTCACCTGCAGGGCGTCGCGGGGGTGGCAGGGGGAGGGGGCAGCGGGGGGGGCCCAGCGCCCACCCCCCCTTGGGCTTCAGGAGGGCGTCGATGAGACCGAAACAGCTCGGGGGGGGGGGGGTCAAAAACGGGGAGGGGTCACGGGCTGGAACCCCCCAGTGCCCCCCAAACCACCCCCAGGGCCCCCCCGACCTCCAGGAGCCCGCAAAACCCTCCTCAGGTTCCTTTGATGCCTCAAATGGGCTGCCCAAACCTCCCGAAGATCCCCCAAAAACACCCAAAGCAGCCCCCAGGACTCCCCCCAGACCCCCCAAAACCCCCCAAACCCCTCCAGGACAACTCGGGACCCCCAGGACCCCCCAAAATCGGCCCCCCCCCCTCCCCCTGAGGCCTCGTTTGACCGCTCCACGTTGCGGACAGGCACCAGCTGATCAAGCCACAAGCACCAGCACCTGCGGGACTGGGATGGACTGGGAGCACTGGGAGGGTGATCAGAGAGAACTGGGATGGACGGGGAGTGGACTGGGATGAACGGGCAGGCGTGTGGGGGTCGATGGTGGGCACACGGTGCCTTACTGGTCTATACTGGGATGGGTCTAATGGCCCCAGGGGAGGGGGTGTGGCCACACTGGTCCAGACTGGGAGGGGTGTCACCATGGCGCCGGACGCGGAGTCGAGGATACGAGCGAGACAGGGACACCTAGGGGACAGCCAGGGCACCCCCAGGGACAGCCAGGGCACCCCCAGGGACACCTAGGGGACCTCCAGGGCACCCCCAGGGACACCTAGGGGACAGCCAGGGCACCCCCAGGGACACCTAGGGGACAGCCAGGGCACCCCAGGGACACCCAGGGCACCCCCAGGGACAGCTAGGGGACAGCCTGGGCACCCCCAGGGAAACCAAGGGGATAGCCAGGGCACATCGAGGGACACCTAGGGCACAGCCAGGGCACCCCCAGGGACACCTAGGGGACAGCCAGGGCACCCCAGGGACAGCCAGGGCACCCCCAGGGACACCTAGGGGACAGCCAGGGCACCCCAGGGAATGCCAGGGCACCCCCAGGGACACCAAGGGGACACCCAGGGCACCTCCAGGGACACCTAGGGGACAGCCAGGGCACCACCAGGGACACATAGGGGACAGCCAGGGCACCCCAGGGACAGCCACAGCACCCCAGGGACACATAGGGGACAGCCAGGGTACCCCCAGGGACACCTAGGGGACAACCACGGCACCCCAGGGACACCTAGGGGACAGCCAGGGCACCCCAGGGACAGCCAGTGCACCCCAGGGACACATAGGGGACAGCCAGGGTACCCCCAGGGGCACTTAGGGGACAGCCCGGGCACCCCCAGGGACAGCCGGGGCACCCCTAGGGCACCCCAGGGACACCCAGGGCACCCCCAGGGACACGTAGGGGACAGCCAGGGCACACCAGGGACAGCCAGGGCACCCCCAGGGACACCTAGGGGACAGCCAGGGCACCCCAGGGACACCCAGGGCACCCCCAGGGACAGCTAGGGGACAGCCTGGGCACCCTAGAGACACCTAGGGGAAAGCCAGGGCACCCCCAGGGACACCAAGCGGATAGCTAGGGCACATCCAGGGACACATAGGGGACAGCCAGGGCACCCCAGGGACACCTAGGGGACAGCCAGGGCACCCCGGGAAACCCAGGGCGCCCCCAGGGACACGTAGGGGACAGCCAGGGCACACCAGGGACAGCCAGGGCACCCCCAGGGACACCTAGGGGACGGCCAGGGCACCCAAGGGACACCCAGGGCACCCACAGGGACAGCTAGGGGACAGCCTGGGCACCCTAGGGACACCTAGGGGAAAGCCAGGGCACCCCTAGAGACACCAAGGGGATAGCCAGGGGACATCCAGGGACACCTATGGGACACCAAGGGGACAGCCAGGGCACCTCCAGGGACACCTAGGGGACAGGCAGGTCACCCCCAGGGACACCAAGGGGACAGCCACGGCACCCCAGGGACACCTAGGGGACAGCCAGGGCACCCCAGGGACAGCCAGGGTACCCCCAGGGACCCCTAGGGGACAGCCTGGGCACCCCCAGGGACAGCCGGGGCACCCCTAGAGCACCTCAGGGACACCCAGGGGACCCCAGGGACACCTAGGGGACAGCCAGGGCACCCAGAGGGACACCCAGGGAACCCCCAGGGACACCTAGGGGACAGCCAGGGCACTCCCAGGGACACCTAGGGGACAGGCAGGGCACCCTTGGGACAGCCAGGGCTCCCCCAGGGACAACTAGGGGACAGCCAGGGACCCCCAGGGACACCTAGGTGACAGCCAGGGCACTCCCAGGGACACCTAGGGGACAGGCAGGGCACCCTAGGGTCAGCCAGGGCTCCCCCAGAGACAACTAGGGGACAGCCAGGGAACCCCCAGGGACACCTAGGGGACAGTCAGGGCACTCCAGGGACACCAAGGGGACAGCCAGAGCACCCCAAGGACAGCCAGGGCACCCCCAGGGACACCTCGGGAAAAGGCAGGGCACCCCCAGGGACACCTAGGGGACAGCAAGGCACCCCAGGGACACCCAGGGCACCCCCAGGGACACCAAGGGGACAGCCAGGGCACCTCCAGGGACACCTATGGGACAGCCAGGGCACCCCCAGGGACACCAAGGGGACAGCCAGGGCACCTCCAGGGACACCTAGGGGACAGGCAGGTCACCCCCAGGGACACCTAGGGGACAGCCAGGGCACCCCAGGGACAGCCAGGGTACCCCCAGGGACCCCTAGGGGACAGCCAGGGTACCCCCCAGGGACAGCCGGGGCACCCCTAGAGCACCTCAGGGACACCCAGGGCACCCCCAGGGACACGTAGGGGACAGCTAGGGCACACCAGGGACAGCCAGGGCACCCCCAGGGACACTTAGGGGACAGCCAGGGCCCTCCCAGGGACACCAGGGTACACCCAGGGCCCCCCCAGGGACAGACAAGGCACCCCTAGGGACACCTATGGGACAGCCAGGGACCTCCAGGGACAGCCAGGGCACCCCCAGGGACACCTAGGGGACAGCCAGGGCACCCCAGGGACGCCTTGGGGACAGCAAGGCACCCCAAGGACACCTAGGGGACAGCCAGGGACCCCCAGGGACAGCCAGGGCACCCCCAGGGACTCCAGGGCATCCCCAGGGACACCTAGGGGACAGCCAGGGCACCCCCAGGTACAGCCAGGGGACAGCCAGGGCCCCCCCAGAGGTTGAAGGGGCCCCCCCGCTCCAAACCCAGCACGGATGCCTGCGTTGCGGCCCCCCAAAAACCCATGGCCGCCCCTCGAGCTGATATCGACCCCCCCACAGCATCATTGATCCCCACCCGAGTGTCACTGACCCCCCCAATGTCATTGATGCCCCCCCAATATTCCATTGATCCTTCCTCAGCGTCGCTGACCCCCCCCAAAATTCCATTGATCCCCTCCACTTGATCCCGCCCTTTTTCTCCCCTCACGTTTCCCGCCCTTTTTCTCCCCTCACGTTTCCCGCACTTTTTCGTGGGGAACGACCCCTGAGGGGTCCTGTGGAAGGATTCTGGAGGTCCGAGGGGTGAATTTGGGGTTTGAAGGGAGGTTTTGGGGGGTCCCAGGGATGGATTTGGGGGTTTTTGGGGGTCCAAGGGATGGATTTGGGGGTCCCGGGGTGGATCTGGGGTCCTGGGGAGGTTTTGGGGGGTCCCAGGGGTGGATTTGGGGTTCATGGGGAGGGGTTTGGGGGTTTTTTGGGGCCTCAGGGGTGAATTTGGGGTCCGGGGAGAGGTTTTGGGGGTTTTTTGGGGTCCCAGGGGTGAATTTGGGGTCTGGGGAGGGGTTTTTGGGGGTCCCCCACCTGCAGGGCGTCGCGGGGGTGCAGGGGGAGGGGGCAGCGGGGGGGGCCCAGCGCCCACCCCCCCTTGGGCTTCAGGAGGGCGTCGATGAGACCGAAACAGCTCGGGGGGGGGGGGGGGTCAAAAACGGGGGGGGGGCACGGGCTGGAACCCCCCAGTGCCCCCCAAACCACCCCCAGGGCCCCCCCGACCTCCAGGAGCCCGCAAAACCCTCCTCAGGTTCCTTTGATGCCTCAAATGGGCCGCCCAAACCTCCCGAAGATCCCCGAAAAACACCCACAGCAGCCCCTTGAGACTCCCCGCATACCCCCCAAACCCCTCCAGGACAACTCGGGACCCCCAGGACCCCCCAAAATCCGCCCCCCCCTCCCCCTGAGGCCTCATTTGACCCGCTCCACGTTGCGGACAGGCACCAGCTGATCAAGCCACAAGCACCAGCACCTGCGGGACTGGGATGGACTGGGAGCACTGGGAGGGTGATCAGAGAGAACTGGGATGGACGGGGAGTGGACTGGGACGAACTGGCAGGCGTGTGGGGGTCCATGGTGGGCACACGGTGCCTTACTGGTCTGTACTGGGATGGGTCTAATGGCCCCAGGGGAGGGGGTGTGGCCACACCGGTCCAGACTGGGAGGGGTGTCACCATGGCGCCGGAGGCGGAGTCGAGGATACGAGCGAGGCAGGGACACCTAGGGGACAGCCAGGGCACCCCCAGGGACACCTAAAGGACAGCCAGGGCACCCCAGGGACACCTAGGGGACAGCCAGGGCACCCACAGGGACACTCAGGGCACCCCAGGGACACCTAGGGGACATCAAGGGCACCCCAGAGGCAGCCACGGCACCCCACAGATAGCCAGGGAACCCCCAGGGACACCTAAGGGACAGCCAGGGCACCCCCAGGGACACCTAAGGAACAGCCAGGGCACCCCCAGGGACACCTATGGGACAGCCAGGGCAGCCCTGGGACACCTACGGGACAGCCAGGGCACCCCCAGGGCACCCCAGGGACACCCAGGGCACCCCCAGGGACACCCAGGGCACCCCCAGGGACACCGAGGAGACAGCCAGGGCCCCCCAGGGACACCTAGAAGACAGCCAGGGCACCACAGGAACAGCCAGGGCACCCCCGGGGACACCCAGGGGACCCCAGGGACACCTAGGGGACAGCCAGGGCACCCAGAGGGACACCCAGGGCACCCCCAGGGACACCTAGGGGACAGCCAGGGCACTCCCAGGGACACCTAGGGGACAGGCAGGGCACCCTTGGGACAGCCAGGCCTCCCCCAGGGACAACTAGGGGACAGCCAGGGACCCCCAGGGACACCTAGGTGACAGCCAGGGCACTCCCAGGGACACCTAGGGGACAGGCAGGGCACCCTAGGGTCAGCCAGGGCTCCCCCAGGGACAACTAGGGGACAGCCAGGGAACCCCCAGGGACACCTAGGGGACAGTCAGGGCACTCCAGGGACACCTAGGGGACAGCCAGAGCACCCCAAGGACAGCCAGGGCACCCCCAGGGACACCTCGGGGACAGGCAGGGCACCCCCAGGGACACATAAGGGACAGCCAGGGTACCCCAGGGACACCAAGGGGACAGCCAGGACACCCCCAGGGACACCTAGGGGACAGCTAGGGCACCCCAGGGACAGCCAGGGCCCCCCCAGGGATAGCCCCGGCATCCCCGGGGACACCTAGGGGACAGCCAGGGCACCCAAGGGACACCCAGGGCACCCCCAGGGACACCAAGGGGACAGCCAGGGCACCTCCAGGGACACCTATGGGACAGCCAGGGCACCCCCAGGGACACCAAGGGGACAGCCAGGGCACTTCCAGGGACACCTAGGGGACAGGGAGGTCACCCCCAGGGACACCAAGGGGACAGCCACGGCACCCCAGGGACACCTAGGGGACAGCCAGGGCACCCCAGGGACAGCCAGGGTACCCCCAGGGACCCCTAGGGGACAGCCTGGGCACCCCCAGGGACACCTAGGGGACAGCCAGGGCACCCCAGGGACACCCAGGGCACCCCCAGGGACAGCTAGGGGACAGCCAGGGCATCCCCAGGGACACCACAGCACCCCCAGGGACACTTAGGGGACAGCCAGGGCCCTCCCAGGGACACCAGGGTACACCCAGGGCCCCCCCAGGGACAGACAAGGCACCCCTAGGGACACCTATGGGACAGCCAGGGACCCCCAGGGACAGCCAGGGCACCCCCAGGGACACCTAGGGGACAGCCAGGGCACCCCATGGACGCCTTGGGGACAGCAAGGCACCCCAAGGACACCTAGGGGACAGCCAGGGCACCACAGGGACACTCAGGGCACCCCTGGGACACCTAGGGGACATCAAGGGCACCCCAGAGGCAGCCACGGCACCCCACAGATAGCCAGGGAACCCCCAGGGACACCTAAGGGACAGCCAGGGCACCCCCAGGGACACCTAAGGAACAGCCAGGGCACCCCCAGGGACACCTATGGGACAGCCAGGGCAGCCCTGGGACACCTAGGGGACAGCCAGGGCACTCCCAGGGACACCTATAGGAAAGCCTGGGCACCCCAGGGACAGCCAGGGCAGCCCAGGGACACCTAGGGGACAGCCAGGGCCCCCCAGGGACACCTAGAAGACAGCCAGGGCACCACAGGAACAGCCAGGGCACCCCCGGGGACACCCAGGGGACCCCAGGGACACCTAGGGGACAGCCAGGGCACCCAGAGGGACACCCAGGGCACCCCCAGGGACACCTAGGGGACAGCCAGGGCACTCCCAGGGACACCTAGGGGACAGGCAGGGCACCCTTGGGACAGCCAGGGCTCCCCCAGGGACAACTAGGGGACAGCCAGGGACCCCCAGGGACACCTAGGTGACAGCCAGGGCACTCCCAGGGACACCTAGGGGACAGGCAGGGCACCCTAGGGTCAGCCAGGGTTCCCCCAGGGACAACTAGGGGACAGCCAGGGAACCCCCAGGGACACCTAGGGGACAGTCAGGGCACTCCAGGGACACCTAGGGGACAGCCAGAGCACCCCAAGGACAGCCAGGGCACCCCCAGGGACACCTCGGGGAAAGGCAGGGCATCCCCAGGGACACCTAGGGGACAGCAAGGCACCCTAGGGACACCCTGGGCACCCCCAGGGACACCAAGGGGACAGCCAGGGCACCCCCAGGGACACCTAGGGGACAGCTAGGGCACCCCAGGGACAGCCAGGGCCCCCCCAGGGATAGCCAGGGCATCACCGGGGACACCTAGGGGAAAGCCAGGGCACCCCAGGGACACCCAGGGCACCCCCAGGGACACCAAGGGGACAGCCAGGGCACCTCCAGGGACACCTAGGGGACAGGCAGGTCACCCCCAGGGACACCTAGGGGACAGCCAGGGCACCCCAGGGACAGCCAGGGTACCCCCAGGGACCCCTAGGGGACAGCCAGGGTACCCCCAGGGACACGTAGGGGACAGCTAGGGCACACCAGGGACAGCCAGGGCACCCCAGGGACACCTAGGGGACAGCCAGGGCACCCCAGGGACACCCAGGGCACCCCCAGGGACACGTAGGGGACAGCTAGGGCACACCAGGGACAGCCAGGTCACCCCCAGGGACACCTAGGGGACAGCCAGGGTACCCCCAGGGACACCTAGGGGACAGCTAGGGCACACCAGGGACAGCCAGGGCCCCCCCAAGGACACCTAGGGGACAGCCAGGGCACCCCAGGGACACCCAGGGCACCCCCAGGGACACGTAGGGGACAGCTAGGGCACACCAGGGACAGCCAGGGCACCCCCAGGGACACCTAGGGGACAGCCAGGGCACCCCAGGGACACCCAGGGCACCCCCAGGGACACGTAGGGGACAGCTAGGGCACACCAGGGACAGCCAGGGCACCCCCAGGGACACCTAGGGGACAGCCAGGGCACCCCAGGGACACCCAGGGCACCCCCAGGGACACGTAGGGGACAGCCAGGGCCCTCCCAGGGACACCAGGGTACACCCAGGGTCCCCCCTGGGACAGACAAGGCACCCCTAGGGACACCTATGGGACAGCCAGGGACCCCCAGGGACAGCCAGGGCACCCCCAGGGACACCTAGGGGACAGCCAGGGCACCCCAGGGACGCCTTGGGGACAGCAAGGCACCCCAAGGACACCTAGGGGACAGCCAGGGCACCCCAGGGAAAGCCAGGGCACCCCAGGGACACCTAGGGGACAGCCAGGGACCCCCAGGGACAGCCAGGGCACCCCCAGGGACTCCAGGGCATCCCCAGGGACACCTAGGGGACAGGCAGGGCACCCCCAGGTACAGCCAGGGGACAGCCAGGGCCCCCCCAGAGGTTGAAGGGGCCCCCCCGCTCCAAACCCAGCACGGATGCCTGCGTTGCGGCCCCCCAAAAACCCATGGCCGCCCCTCGAGCTGATATCGACCCCCCCACAGCATCATTGATCCCCACCCGAGTGTCACTGACCCCCCCAATGTCATTGATGCCCCCCCAATATTCCATTGATCCTTCCTCAGCGTCGCTGACCCCCCCCAAAATTCCATTGATCCCCTCCACTTGATCCCGCCCTTTTTCTCCCCTCACGTTTCCCGCCCTTTTTCTCCCCTCACGTTTCCCGCCCTTTTTCTCCCCTCACGTTTCCCGCACTTTTTCGTGGGGAACGACCCCTGAGGGGTCCTGTGGAAGGATTCTGGAGGTCCGAGGGGTGAATTTGGGGTTTGAAGGGAGGTTTTGGGGGGTCCCAGGGATGGATTTGGGGGTTTTTGGGGGTCCAAGGGATGGATTTGGGGGTCCCGGGGTGGATCTGGGGTCCTGGGGAGGTTTTGGGGGGTCCCAGGGGTGGATTTGGGGTTCATGGGGAGGGGTTTGGGGGTTTTTTGGGGTCCCAGGGGTGAATTTGGGGTCTGGGGAGGGGTTTTTGGGGGTCCCTCACCTGCAGGGCGTCGCGGGTGTGGCAGGGGGAGGGGGCAGCGGGGGGGGCCCAGCGCCCACCCCCCCTTGGGCTTCAGGAGGGCGTCGATGAGACCGAAACAGCTCGGGGGCGGGGGGGTCAAAAACGGGGGGGGGTCACGGGCTGGAACCCCCCAGTGCCCCCCAAACCACCCCCAGGGACCCCCCGACCTCCAGGAGCCCGCAAAACCCTCCTCAGGTTCCTTTGATGCCTCAAATGGGCCGCCCAAACCTCCCGAAGATCCCCGAAAAACACCCACAGCAGCCCCTTGAGACTCCCCGCAGACCCCCCAAACCCCTCCAGGACAACTCGGGACCCCCAGGACCCCCCAAAATCCGCCCCCCCCTCCCCCTGAGGCCTCATTTGACCCGCTCCACGTTGCGGACAGGCACCAGCTGATCAAGCCACAAGCACCAGCACCTGCGGGACTGGGATGGACTGGGAGCACTGGGAGGGTGATCAGAGAGAACTGGGATGGACGGGGAGTGGACTGGGACGAACTGGCAGGCGTGTGGGGGTCCATGGTGGGCACACGGTGCCTTACTGGTCTGTACTGGGATGGGTCTAATGGCCCCAGGGGAGGGGGTCTGGCCACACTGGTCCAGACTGGGAGGGGTGTCACCATGGCGCCGGAGGCGGAGTCGAGGATACGAGCGAGGCAGGGACACCTAGGGGACAGCCAGGGCACCCCCAGGGACACCTAAAGGACAGCCAGGGCACCCCAGGGACACCTAGGGGACAGCCAGGGCACCCACAGGGACACTCAGGGCACCCCAGGGACACCTAGGGGACATCAAGGGCACCCCAGAGGCAGCCACGGCACCCCACAGATAGCCAGGGAACCCCCAGGGACACCTAAGGGATAGCCAGGGCACCCCCAGGGACACCTAAGGAACAGCCAGGGCACCCCCAGGGACACCTATGGGACAGCCAGGGCAGCCCTGGGACACCTACGGGACAGCCAGGGCACCCCCGGGGCACCCCAGGGACACCCAGGGCACCCCCAGGGACACCCAGGGCACCCCCAGGGACACCGAGGAGACAGCCAGGGCCCCCCAGGGACACCTAGAAGACAGCCAGGGCACCACAGGAACAGCCAGGGCACCCCCGGGGACACCCAGGGGACCCCAGGGACACCTAGGGGACAGCCAGGGCACCCAGAGGGACACCCAGGGCACCCCCAGGGACACCTAGGGGACAGCCAGGGCACTCCCAGGGACACCTAGGGGACAGGCAGGGCACCCTTGGGACAGCCAGGCCTCCCCCAGGGACAACTAGGGGACAGCCAGGGACCCCCAGGGACACCTAGGTGACAGCCAGGGCACTCCCAGGGACACCTAGGGGACAGGCAGGGCACCCTAGGGTCAGCCAGGGCTCCCCCAGGGACACCTAGGGGACAGTCAGGGCACTCCAGGGACACCTAGGGGACAGCCAGAGCACCCCAAGGACAGCCAGGGCACCCCCAGGGACACCTCGGGGACAGGCAGGGCACCCCCAGGGACACCTAGGGGACAGGCAGGGCACCCCCAGGGACATCTAGGGGACAGCAAGGCACCCCAGGGACACCCTGGGCACCCCCAGGGACACATAAGGGACAGCCAGGGTACCCCAGGGACACCAAGGGGACAGCTAGGGCACCCCCAGGGACACCTAGGGGACAGCTAGGGCACCCCAGGGACAGCCAGGGCCCCCCCAGGGATAGCCCGGGCACCTCCAGGGACACCTATGGGACAGCCAGGGCACCCCCAGGGACACCAAGGGGACAGCCAGGGCACTTCCAGGGACACCTAGGGGACAGGGAGGTCACCCCCAGGGACACCAAGGGGACAGCCACGGCACCCCAGGGACACCTAGGGGACAGCCAGGGCACCCCAGGGACAGCCAGGGTACCCCCAGGGACCCCTAGGGGACAGCCTGGGCACCCCCAGGGACACCTAGGGGACAGCCAGGGCACCCCAGGGACACCCAGGGCACCCCCAGGGACAGCTAGGGGACAGCCAGGGCATCCCCAGGGACACCAGAGCACCCCCAGGGACACTTAGGGGACAGCCAGGGTCCTCCCAGGGACACCAGGGTACACCCAGGGCCCCCCCAGGGACAGACAAGGCACCCCTAGGGACACCTATGGGACAGCCAGGGACCCCCAGGGACAGCCAGGGCACCCCCAGGGACACCTAGGGGACAGCCAGGGCACCCCAGGGACGCCTTGGGGACAGCAAGGCACCCCAAGGACACCTAGGGGACAGCCAGGGCACCCCAGGGACACTCAGGGCACCCCAGGGACACCTAGGGGACATCAAGGGCACCCCAGAGGCAGCCACGGCACCCCACAGATAGCCAGGGAACCCCCAGGAACACCTAAGGGACAGCCAGGGCACCCCAGGGACACCTAGGGGACAGGCAGGGCACCCTAGGGTCAGCCAGGGCTCCCCCAGAGACAACTAGGGGACAGCCAGGGAACCCCCAGGGACACCTAGGGGACAGCCAGGGCACCCCAGGGACAGCCAGGGTACCCCCAGGGACCCCTAGGGGACAGCCTGGGCACCCCCAGGGACACCTAGGGGACAGCCAGGGCACCCCAGGGACACCCAGGGCACCCCCAGGGACAGCTAGGGGACAGCCAGGGCATCCCCAGGGACACCAGAGCACCCCCAGGGACACTTAGGGGACAGCCAGGGTCCTCCCAGGGACACCAGGGTACACCCAGGGCCCCCCCAGGGACAGACAAGGCACCCCTAGGGACACCTATGGGACAGCCAGGGACCCCCAGGGACAGCCAGGGCACCCCCAGGGACACCTAGGGGACAGCCAGGGCACCCCAGGGACGCCTTGGGGACAGCAAGGCACCCCAAGGACACCTAGGGGACAGCCAGGGCACCCCAGGGACACTCAGGGCACCCCAGGGACACCTAGGGGACATCAAGGGCACCCCAGAGGCAGCCACGGCACCCCACAGATAGCCAGGGAACCCCCAGGAACACCTAAGGGACAGCCAGGGCACCCCCAGGGACACCTAAGGAACAGCCAGGGCACCCCCAGGGACACCTATGGGACAGCCAGGGCAGCCCTGGGACACCTAGGGGACAGCCAGGGCACCCCCAGGGACACCTATAGGAAAGCCTGGGCACCCCAGGGACAGCCAGGGCACCCCAGGGACACCTAGGGGACAGCCAGGGCCCCCCAGGGACACCTAGAAGACAGCCAGGGCACCACAGGAACAGCCAGGGCACCCCCGGGGACACCCAGGGGACCCCAGGGACACCTAGGGGACAGCCAGGGCACCCAGAGGGACACCCAGGGCACCCCCAGGGACACCTAGGGGACAGCCAGGGCACTCCCAGGGACACCTAGGGGACAGGCAGGGCACCCTTGGGACAGCCAGGGCTCCCCCAGGGACAACTAGGGGACAGCCAGGGACCCCCAGGGACACCTAGGTGACAGCCAGGGCACTCCCAGGGACACCTAGGGGACAGGCAGGGCACCCTAGGGTCAGCCAGGGCTCCCCCAGGGACAACTAGGGGACAGCCAGGGAACCCCCAGGGACACCTAGGGGACAGTCAGGGCACTCCAGGGACACCTAGGGGACAGCCAGAGCACCCCAAGGACAGCCAGGGCACCCCCAGGGACACCTAGGGGACAGGCAGGGCACCCCCAGGGACACCTAGGGGACAGCAAGGCACCCCAGGGACACCCTGGGCACCCCCAGGGACACATAAGGGACAGCCAGGGTACCCCAGGGACACCAAGGGGACAGCCAGGGCACCCCCAGGGACATCTAGGGGACAGCTAGGGCACCCCAGGGACAGCCAGGGCCCCCCCAGGGATAGCCAGGGCATCCCCGGGGACACCTAGGGGACAGCCAGGGCCCCCCAGGGACACCTAGAAGACAGCCAGGGCACCACAGGAACAGCCAGGGCACCCCCGGGGACACCCAGGGGACCCCAGGGACACCTAGGGGACAGCCAGGGCACCCAGAGGGACACCCAGGGCACCCCCAGGGACACCTAGGGGACAGCCAGGGCACTCCCAGGGACACCTAGGGGACAGGCAGGGCACCCTTGGGACAGCCAGGCCTCCCCCAGGGACAACTAGGGGACAGCCAGGGACCCCCAGGGACACCTAGGTGACAGCCAGGGCACTCCCAGGGACACCTAGGGGACAGGCAGGGCACCCTAGGGTCAGCCAGGGCTCCCCCAGGGACAACTAGGGGACAGCCAGGGAACCCCCAGGGACACCTAGGGGACAGTCAGGGCACTCCAGGGACACCTAGGGGACAGCCAGAGCACCCCAAGGACAGCCAGGGCACCCCCAGGGACACCTCGGGGACAGGCAGGGCACCCCCAGGGACACATAAGGGACAGCCAGGGTACCCCAGGGACACCAAGGGGACAGCCAGGACACCCCCAGGGACACCTAGGGGACAGCTAGGGCACCCCAGGGACAGCCAGGGCCCCCCCAGGGATAGCCCCGGCATCCCCGGGGACACCTAGGGGACAGCCAGGGCACCCAAGGGACACCCAGGGCACCCCCAGGGACACCAAGGGGACAGCCAGGGCACCTCCAGGGACACCTATGGGACAGCCAGGGCACCCCCAGGGACACCAAGGGGACAGCCAGGGCACTTCCAGGGACACCTAGGGGACAGGGAGGTCACCCCCAGGGACACCAAGGGGACAGCCACGGCACCCCAGGGACACCTAGGGGACAGCCAGGGCACCCCAGGGACAGCCAGGGTACCCCCAGGGACCCCTAGGGGACAGCCTGGGCACCCCCAGGGACACCTAGGGGACAGCCAGGGCACCCCAGGGACACCCAGGGCACCCCCAGGGACAGCTAGGGGACAGCCAGGGCATCCCCAGGGACACCACAGCACCCCCAGGGACACTTAGGGGACAGCCAGGGCCCTCCCAGGGACACCAGGGTACACCCAGGGCCCCCCCAGGGACAGACAAGGCACCCCTAGGGACACCTATGGGACAGCCAGGGACCCCCAGGGACAGCCAGGGCACCCCCAGGGACACCTAGGGGACAGCCAGGGCACCCCATGGACGCCTTGGGGACAGCAAGGCACCCCAAGGACACCTAGGGGACAGCCAGGGCACCACAGGGACACTCAGGGCACCCCTGGGACACCTAGGGGACATCAAGGGCACCCCAGAGGCAGCCACGGCACCCCACAGATAGCCAGGGAACCCCCAGGGACACCTAAGGGACAGCCAGGGCACCCCCAGGGACACCTAAGGAACAGCCAGGGCACCCCCAGGGACACCTATGGGACAGCCAGGGCAGCCCTGGGACACCTAGGGGACAGCCAGGGCACTCCCAGGGACACCTATAGGAAAGCCTGGGCACCCCAGGGACAGCCAGGGCAGCCCAGGGACACCTAGGGGACAGCCAGGGCCCCCCAGGGACACCTAGAAGACAGCCAGGGCACCACAGGAACAGCCAGGGCACCCCCGGGGACACCCAGGGGACCCCAGGGACACCTAGGGGACAGCCAGGGCACCCAGAGGGACACCCAGGGCACCCCCAGGGACACCTAGGGGACAGCCAGGGCACTCCCAGGGACACCTAGGGGACAGGCAGGGCACCCTTGGGACAGCCAGGGCTCCCCCAGGGACAACTAGGGGACAGCCAGGGACCCCCAGGGACACCTAGGTGACAGCCAGGGCACTCCCAGGGACACCTAGGGGACAGGCAGGGCACCCTAGGGTCAGCCAGGGTTCCCCCAGGGACAACTAGGGGACAGCCAGGGAACCCCCAGGGACACCTAGGGGACAGTCAGGGCACTCCAGGGACACCTAGGGGACAGCCAGAGCACCCCAAGGACAGCCAGGGCACCCCCAGGGACACCTCGGGGAAAGGCAGGGCATCCCCAGGGACACCTAGGGGACAGCAAGGCACCCTAGGGACACCCTGGGCACCCCCAGGGACACCAAGGGGACAGCCAGGGCACCCCCAGGGACACCTAGGGGACAGCTAGGGCACCCCAGGGACAGCCAGGGCCCCCCCAGGGATAGCCAGGGCATCACCGGGGACACCTAGGGGACAGCCAGGTCACCCCCAGGGACACCTAGGGGACAGCCAGGGTACCCCCAGGGACACCTAGGGGACAGCTAGGGCACACTAGGGACAGCCAGGGCCCCCCCAAGGACACCTAGGGGACAGCCAGGGCACCCCAGGGACACCCAGGGCACCCCCAGGGACACGTAGGGGACAGCTAGGGCACACCAGGGACAGCCAGGGCAGCCCCAGGGACACCTAGGGGACAGCCAGGGCACCCCAGGGACACCCAGGGCACCCCCAGGGACACGTAGGGGACAGCTAGGGCACACCAGGGACAGCCAGGGCACCCCCAGGGACACCTAGGGGACAGCCAGGGCACCCCAGGGACACCCAGGGCACCCCCAGGGACACGTAGGGGACAGCCAGGGCCCTCCCAGGGACACCAGGGTACACCCAGGGCCCCCCCAGGGACAGACAAGGCACCCCTAGGGACACCTATGGGACAGCCAGGGACCCCCAGGGACAGCCAGGGCACCCCCAGGGACACCTAGGGGACAGCCAGGGCACCCCAGGGACGCCTTGGGGACAGCAAGGCACCCCAAGGACACCTAGGGGACAGCCAGGGCACCCCAGGGAAAGCCAGGGCACCCCAGGGACACCTAGGGGACAGCCAGGGACCCCCAGGGACAGCCAGGGCACCCCCAGGGACTCCAGGGCATCCCCAGGGACACCTAGGGGACAGGCAGGGCACCCCCAGGTACAGCCAGGGGACAGCCAGGGCCCCCCCAGAGGTTGAAGGGGCCCCCCCGCTCCAAACCCAGCACGGATGCCTGCGTTGCGGCCCCCCAAAAACCCATGGCCGCCCCTCGAGCTGATATCGACCCCCCCACAGCATCATTGATCCCCACCCGAGTGTCACTGACCCCCCCAATGTCATTGATGCCCCCCCAATATTCCATTGATCCTTCCTCAGCGTCGCTGACCCCCCCCAAAATTCCATTGATCCCCTCCACTTGATCCCGCCCTTTTTCTCCCCTCACGTTTCCCGCCCTTTTTCTCCCCTCACGTTTCCCGCCCTTTTTCTCCCCTCACGTTTCCCGCACTTTTTCGTGGGGAACGACCCCTGAGGGGTCCTGTGGAAGGATTCTGGAGGTCCGAGGGGTGAATTTGGGGTTTGAAGGGAGGTTTTGGGGGGTCCCAGGGATGGATTTGGGGGTTTTTGGGGGTCCAAGGGATGGATTTGGGGGTCCCGGGGTGGATCTGGGGTCCTGGGGAGGTTTTGGGGGGTCCCAGGGGTGGATTTGGGGTTCATGGGGAGGGGTTTGGGGGTTTTTTGGGGTCCCAGGGGTGAATTTGGGGTCTGGGGAGGGGTTTTTGGGGGTCCCTCACCTGCAGGGCGTCGCGGGTGTGGCAGGGGGAGGGGGCAGCGGGGGGGGCCCAGCGCCCACCCCCCCTTGGGCTTCAGGAGGGCGTCGATGAGACCGAAACAGCTCGGGGGCGGGGGGGTCAAAAACGGGGGGGGGTCACGGGCTGGAACCCCCCAGTGCCCCCCAAACCACCCCCAGGGACCCCCCGACCTCCAGGAGCCCGCAAAACCCTCCTCAGGTTCCTTTGATGCCTCAAATGGGCCGCCCAAACCTCCCGAAGATCCCCGAAAAACACCCACAGCAGCCCCTTGAGACTCCCCGCAGACCCCCCAAACCCCTCCAGGACAACTCGGGACCCCCAGGACCCCCCAAAATCCGCCCCCCCCCTCCCCCTGAGGCCTCATTTGACCCGCTCCACGTTGCGGACAGGCACCAGCTGATCAAGCCACAAGCACCAGCACCTGCGGGACTGGGATGGACTGGGAGCACTGGGAGGGTGATCAGAGAGAACTGGGATGGACGGGGAGTGGACTGGGACGAACTGGCAGGCGTGTGGGGGTCCATGGTGGGCACACGGTGCCTTACTGGTCTGTACTGGGATGGGTCTAATGGCCCCAGGGGAGGGGGTCTGGCCACACTGGTCCAGACTGGGAGGGGTGTCACCATGGCGCCGGAGGCGGAGTCGAGGATACGAGCGAGGCAGGGACACCTAGGGGACAGCCAGGGCACCCCCAGGGACACCTAAAGGACAGCCAGGGCACCCCAGGGACACCTAGGGGACAGCCAGGGCACCCACAGGGACACTCAGGGCACCCCAGGGACACCTAGGGGACATCAAGGGCACCCCAGAGGCAGCCACGGCACCCCACAGATAGCCAGGGAACCCCCAGGGACACCTAAGGGATAGCCAGGGCACCCCCAGGGACACCTAAGGAACAGCCAGGGCACCCCCAGGGACACCTATGGGACAGCCAGGGCAGCCCTGGGACACCTACGGGACAGCCAGGGCACCCCCGGGGCACCCCAGGGACACCCAGGGCACCCCCAGGGACACCCAGGGCACCCCCAGGGACACCGAGGAGACAGCCAGGGCCCCCCAGGGACACCTAGAAGACAGCCAGGGCACCACAGGAACAGCCAGGGCACCCCCGGGGACACCCAGGGGACCCCAGGGACACCTAGGGGACAGCCAGGGCACCCAGAGGGACACCCAGGGCACCCCCAGGGACACCTAGGGGACAGCCAGGGCACTCCCAGGGACACCTAGGGGACAGGCAGGGCACCCTTGGGACAGCCAGGGCTCCCCCAGGGACAACTAGGGGACAGCCAGGGACCCCCAGGGACACCTAGGTGACAGCCAGGGCACTCCCAGGGACACCTAGGGGACAGGCAGGGCACCCTAGGGTCAGCCAGGGCTCCCCCAGGGACAACTAGGGGACAGCCAGGGAACCCCCAGGGACACCTAGGGGACAGTCAGGGCACTCCAGGGACACCTAGGGGACAGCCAGAGCACCCCAAGGACAGCCAGGGCACCCCCAGGGACACCTCGGGGACAGGCAGGGCACCCCCAGGGACACCTAGGGGACAGGCAGGGCACCCCCAGGGACATCTAGGGGACAGCAAGGCACCCCAGGGACACCCTGGGAACCCCCAGGGACACATAAGGGACAGCCAGGGTACCCCAGGGACACCAAGGGGACAGCCAGGGCACCCCCAGGGACACCTAGGGGACAGCTAGGGCACCCCAGGGACAGCCAGGGCCCCCCCAGGGATAGCCCGGGCATCCCCGGGGACACCTAGGGGACAGCCAGGGCACCCAAGGGACACCCAGGGCACCCCCAGGGACACCAAGCGGACAGCCAGGGCACCTCCAGGGACACCTATGGGACAGCCAGGGCACCCCCAGGGACACCAAGGGGACAGCCAGGGCACTTCCAGGGACACCTAGGGGACAGGGAGGTCACCCCCAGGGACACCAAGGGGACAGCCACGGCACCCCAGGGACACCTAGGGGACAGCCAGGGCACCCCAGGGACAGCCAGGGTACCCCCAGGGACCCCTAGGGGACAGCCTGGGCACCCCCAGGGACACCTAGGGGACAGCCAGGGCACCCCAGGGACACCCAGGGCACCCCCAGGGACAGCTAGGGGACAGCCAGGGCATCCCCAGGGACACCAGAGCACCCCCAGGGACACTTAGGGGACAGCCAGGGTCCTCCCAGGGACACCAGGGTACACCCAGGGCCCCCCCAGGGACAGACAAGGCACCCCTAGGGACACCTTTGGGACAGCCAGGGACCCCCAGGGACAGCCAGGGCACCCCCAGGGACACCTAGGGGACAGCCAGGGCACCCCAGGGACGCCTTGGGGACAGCAAGGCACCCCAAGGACACCTAGGGGACAGCCAGGGCACCCCAGGGACACTCAGGGCACCCCAGGGACACCTAGGGGACATCAAGGGCACCCCAGAGGCAGCCACGGCACCCCACAGATAGCCAGGGAACCCCCAGGAACACCTAAGGGACAGCCAGGGCACCCCAGGGACACCTAGGGGACAGGCAGGGCACCCTAGGGTCAGCCAGGGCTCCCCCAGGGACAACTAGGGGACAGCCAGGGAACCCCCAGGGACACCTAGGGGACAGCCAGGGCACCCCAGGGACAGCCAGGGTACCCCCAGGGACCCCTAGGGGACAGCCTGGGCACCCCCAGGGACACCTAGGGGACAGCCAGGGCACCCCAGGGACACCCAGGGCACCCCCAGGGACAGCTAGGGGACAGCCAGGGCATCCCCAGGGACACCAGAGCACCCCCAGGGACACTTAGGGGACAGCCAGGGTCCTCCCAGGGACACCAGGGTACACCCAGGGCCCCCCCAGGGACAGACAAGGCACCCCTAGGGACACCTATGGGACAGCCAGGGACCCCCAGGGACAGCCAGGGCACCCCCAGGGACACCTAGGGGACAGCCAGGGCACCCCAGGGACGCCTTGGGGACAGCAAGGCACCCCAAGGACACCTAGGGGACAGCCAGGGCACCCCAGGGACACTCAGGGCACCCCAGGGACACCTAGGGGACATCAAGGGCACCCCAGAGGCAGCCACGGCACCCCACAGATAGCCAGGGAACCCCCAGGAACACCTAAGGGACAGCCAGGGCACCCCCAGGGACACCTAAGGAACAGCCAGGGCACCCCCAGGGACACCTATGGGACAGCCAGGGCAGCCCTGGGACACCTAGGGGACAGCCAGGGCACCCCCAGGGACACCTATAGGAAAGCCTGGGCACCCCAGGGACAGCCAGGGCACCCCAGGGACACCTAGGGGACAGCCAGGGCCCCCCAGGGACACCTAGAAGACAGCCAGGGCACCACAGGAACAGCCAGGGCACCCCCGGGGACACCCAGGGGACCCCAGGGACACCTAGGGGACAGCCAGGGCACCCAGAGGGACACCCAGGGCACCCCCAGGGACACCTAGGGGACAGCCAGGGCACTCCCAGGGACACCTAGGGGACAGGCAGGGCACCCTTGGGACAGCCAGGGCTCCCCCAGGGACAACTAGGGGACAGCCAGGGACCCCCAGGGACACCTAGGTGACAGCCAGGGCACTCCCAGGGACACCTAGGGGACAGGCAGGGCACCCTAGGGTCAGCCAGGGCTCCCCCAGGGACAACTAGGGGACAGCCAGGGAACCCCCAGGGACACCTAGGGGACAGTCAGGGCACTCCAGGGACACCTAGGGGACAGCCAGAGCACCCCAAGGACAGCCAGGGCACCCCCAGGGACACCTAGGGGACAGGCAGGGCACCCCCAGGGACACCTAGGGGACAGCAAGGCACCCCAGGGACACCCTGGGCACCCCCAGGGACACATAAGGGACAGCCAGGGTACCCCAGGGACACCAAGGGGACAGCCAGGGCACCCCCAGGGACATCTAGGGGACAGCTAGGGCACCCCAGGGACAGCCAGGGCCCCCCCAGGGATAGCCAGGGCATCCCCGGGGACACCTAGGGGACAGCCAGGGCACCCCAGGGACACCCAGGGCACCCCCAGGGACACCAAGGGGACAGCCAGGGCACCTCCAGGGACACCTATGGGACAGCCAGGGCACCCCCAGGGACACCAAGGGGACAGCCAGGGCACCTCCAGGGACACCTAGGGGACAGGCAGGTCACCCCCAGGGACACCTAGGGGACAGCCAGGGCACCCCAGGGACAGCCAGGGCACCCCCAGGGACGCCTAGGGGACAGCCAGGGCACCCCAGGGACGCCTTGGGGACAGCAAGGCACCCCAAGGACACCTAGGGGACAGCCAGGGCACCCCAGGGAAAGCCAGGGCACCCCAGGGACACCTAGGACACCCCCAGGGACACCTAGGGCACAGGCAGGGCACCCCCAGGGACCCCTAGGGGACAGCCAGGGTACCCCCCAGGGACAGCCGGGGCACCCCTAGAGCACCTCAGGGACACCCAGGGCACCCCCAGGGACACGTAGGGGACAGCTAGGGCACACCAGGGACAGCCAGGGCACCCCCAGGGACACTTAGGGGACAGCCAGGGCACCCCAGGGACGCCTTGGGGACAGCAAGGCACCCCAAGGACACCTAGGGGACAGCCAGGGCACCCCAGGGAAAGCCAGGGCACCCCAGGGACACCTAGGGGACAGCCAGGGACCCCCAGGGACAGCCAGGGCACCCCCAGGGACTCCAGGGCATCCCCAGGGACACCTAGGGGACAGGCAGGGCACCCCCAGGTACAGCCAGGGGACAGCCAGGGCCCCCCCAGAGGTTGAAGGGGCCCCCCCGCTCCAAACCCAGCACGGATGCCTGCGTTGCGGCCCCCCAAAAACCCATGGCCGCCCCTCGAGCTGATATCGACCCCCCCACAGCATCATTGATCCCCACCCGAGTGTCACTGACCCCCCCAATGTCATTGATGCCCCCCCAATATTCCATTGATCCTTCCTCAGCGTCGCTGACCCCCCCCAAAATTCCATTGATCCCCTCCACTTGATCCCGCCCTTTTTCTCCCCTCACGTTTCCCGCCCTTTTTCTCCCCTCACGTTTCCCGCCCTTTTTCTCCCCTCACGTTTCCCGCACTTTTTCGTGGGGAACGACCCCTGAGGGGTCCTGTGGAAGGATTCTGGAGGTCCGAGGGGTGAATTTGGGGTTTGAAGGGAGGTTTTAGGGGGTCCCAGGGATGGATTTGGGGGTTTTTGGGGGTCCAAGGGATGGATTTGGGGGTCCCGGGGTGGATCTGGGGTCCTGGGGAGGTTTTGGGGGGTCCCAGGGGTGGATTTGGGGTTCATGGGGAGGGGTTTGGGGGTTTTTTGGGGCCTCAGGGGTGAATTTGGGGTCCGGGGAGAGGTTTTGGGGGTTTTTTGGGGTCCCAGGGGTGAATTTGGGGTCTGGGGAGGGGTTTTTGGGGGTCCCCCACCTGCAGGGCGTCGCGGGGGTGGCAGGGGGAGGGGGCAGCGGGGGGGGGCCCAGCGCCCACCCCCCCTTGGGCTTCAGGAGGGCGTCGATGAGACCGAAACAGCTCGGGGGGGGGGGGGGGGGGTCAAAAACGGGGGGGGGGTCACGGGCTGGAACCCCCCAGTGCCCCCCAAACCACCCCCAGGGCCCCCCCGACCTCCAGGAGCCCGCAAAACCCTCCTCAGGTTCCTTTGATGCCTCAAATGGGCCGCCCAAACCTCCCGAAGATCCCCGAAAAACACCCACAGCAGCCCCTTGAGACTCCCCGCAGACCCCCCAAACCCCTCCAGGACAACTCGGGACCCCCAGGACCCCCCAAAATCCGCCCCCCCCTCCCCCTGAGGCCTCATTTGACCCGCTCCACGTTGCGGACAGGCACCAGCTGATCAAGCCACAAGCACCAGCACCTGCGGGACTGGGATGGACTGGGAGCACTGGGAGGGTGATCAGAGAGAACTGGGATGGACGGGGAGTGGACTGGGACGAACTGGCAGGCGTGTGGGGGTCCATGGTGGGCACACGGTGCCTTACTGGTCTGTACTGGGATGGGTCTAATGGCCCCAGGGGAGGGGGTATGGCCACACCGGTCCAGACTGGGAGGGGTGTCACCATGGCGCCGGAGGCGGAGTCGAGGATACGAGCGAGGCAGGGACACCTAGGGGACAGCCAGGGCACCCACAGGGACACTCAGGGCACCCCAGGGACACCTAGGGGACATCAAGGGCACCCCAGAGGCAGCCACGGCACCCCACAGATAGCCAGGGAACCCCCAGGGACACCTAAGGGACAGCCAGGGCACCCCCAGGGACACCTAAGGAACAGCCAGGGCACCTCCAGGGACACCTATGGGACAGCCAGGGCACCCCCAGGGACACCAAGGGGACAGCCAGGGCACCTCCAGGGACACCTAGGGGACAGGGAGGTCACCCCCAGGGACACCAAGGGGACAGCCACGGCACCCCAGGGACACCTAGGGGACAGCCAGGGCACCCCAGGGCCAGCCGGGGCACCCCTAGAGCACCTCAGGGACACCCAGGGCACCCCCAGGGACACGTAGGGGACAGCTAGGGCACACCAGGGACAGCCAGGGCACCACCAGGGACACCTAGGGGACAGCCAGGGCACCCCAGGGACACCCAGGGCACCCCCAGGGACAGCTAGGGGACAGCCAGGGCATCCCCAGGGACACCAGAGCACCCCCAGGGACACTTAGGGGACAGCCAGGGCCCTCCCAGGGACACCAGGGTACACCCAGGGCCCCCCCAGGGACAGACAAGGCACCCCTAGGGACACCTATGGGACAGCCAGGGACCCCCAGGGACAGCCAGGGCACCCCCAGGGACACCTATGGGACAGCCAGGGCAGCCCTGGGACACCTAAGGGACAGCCAGGGCACCCCCAGGGCACCCCAGGGACACCCAGGGCACCCCCAGGGACACCTAGGGGACACCCAGGGCACCCCCAGGGACACCGAGGGGACAGCCAGGGCACCCCAGGGACTTCTTGGGGACAGCAAGGCACCCCAAGGACACCTAGGGGACAGCCAGGGCACCCCAGGGACACTCAGGGCACCCCAGGGACACCTAGGGGACATCAAGGGCACCCCAGAGGCAGCCACGGCACCCCACAGATAGCCAGGGAACCCCCAGGGACACCTAAGGGACAGCCAGGGCACCCCCAGGGACACCTAAGGAACAGCCAGGGCACCCCCAGGGACACCTATGGGACAGCCAGGGCAGCCCTGGGACACCTAAGGGACAGCCAGGGCACCCCCAGGGACACCTATAGGAAAGCCTGGGCACCCCAGGGACAGCCAGGGCACCCCAGGGACACCTAGGGGACAGCCAGGGCCCCCCAGGGACACCTAGAAGACAGTCAGGGCACCACAGGAACAGCCAGGGCACCCCCGGGGACACCCAGGGGACCCCAGGGACACCTAGGGGACAGCCAGGGCACCCAGAGGGACACCCAGGGCACCCCCAGGGACACCTAGGGGACAGCCAGGGCACTCCCAGGGACACCTAGGGGACAGGCAGGGCACCCTTGGGACAGCCAGGGCTCCCCCAGGGACAACTAGGGGACAGCCAGGGACCCCCAGGGACACCTAGGTGACAGCCAGGGCACTCCCAGGGACACCTAGGGGACAGGCAGGGCACCCTAGGGTCAGCCAGGGCTCCCCCAGGGACAACTAGGGGACAGCCAGGGAACCCCCAGGGACACCTAGGGGACAGTCAGGGCACTCCAGGGACACCTAGGGGACAGCCAGAGCACCCCAAGGACAGCCAGGGCACCCCCAGGGACACCTCGGGGAAAGGCAGGGCACCCCCAGGGACACCTAGGGGACAGCAAGGCACCCCAGGGACACCCTGGGCACCCCCAGGGACACATAAGGGACAGCCAGGGTACCCCAGAGACACCAAGGGGACAGCCAGGGCACCCCCAGGGACACCTAGGGGACAGCTAGGGCACCCCAGGGACAGCCAGGGCCCCCCCAGGGATAGCCAGGGCATCCCCGGGGACACCTAGGGGACAGCCAGGGCACCCCAGGGACACCCAGGGCACCCCCAGGGACACCAAGGGGACAGCCAGGGCACCTCCAGGGACACCTATGGGACAGCCAGGGCACCCCCAGGGACACCAAGGGGACAGCCAGGGCACCTCCAGGGACACCTAGGGGACAGGCAGGTCACCCCCAGGGACACCTAGGGGACAGCCAGGGCACCCCAGGGACAGCCAGGGTACCCCCAGGGACCCCTAGGGGACAGCCAGGGTACCCCCCAGGGACAGCCGGGGCACCCCTAGAGCACCTCAGGGACACCCAGGGCACCCCCAGGGACATGTAGGGGATAGCTAGGGCACACCAGGGACAGCCAGGGCACCCCCAGGGACACTTAGGGGACAGCCAGGGCCCTCCCAGGGACACCAGGGTACACCCAGGGCCCCCCCAGGGATAGACAAGGCACCCCTAGGGACACCTATGGGACAGCCAGGGACCCCCAGGGACAGCCAGGGCACCCCCAGGGACAGCTAGGGGACAGCCAGGGCACCCCAAAGACGCCTTGGGGACAGCAAGGCACCCCAATAACACCTAGGGGACAGCCAGGGCACCCCAGGGAAAGCCAGGGCACCCCAGGGACACCTAGGGGACAGCCAGGGACCCCCAGGGACAGCCACGGCACCCCACAGATAGCCAGGGAACCCCCAGGGACACCTAAGGGACAGCCAGGGCACCCCCAGGGACACCTAAGGAACAGCCAGGGCACCCCCAGGGACACCTATGGGACAGCCAGGGCAGCCCTGGGACACCTAAGGGACAGCCAGGGCACCCCCAGGGCACCCCAGGGACACCCAGGGCACCCCCAGGGACACCTAGGGGACACCCAGGGCACCCCCAGGGACACCGAGGGGACAGCCAGGGCACCCCAGGGACGCCTTGGGGACAGCAAGGCACCCCAAGGACACCTAGGGGACAGCCAGGGCACCCCAGGGACACTCAGGGCACCCCAGGGACACCTAGGGGACATCAAGGGCACCCCAGAGGCAGCCACGGCACCCCACAGAGAGCCAGGGAACTCCCAGGGACACCTAAGGGACAGCCAGGGCACCCCCAGGGACACCTAAGGAACAGCCAGGGCACCCCCAGGGACACCTATGGGACAGCCAGGGCAGCCCTGGGACACCTAAGGGACAGCCAGGGCACCCCCAGGGACACCTATAGGAAAGCCTGGGCACCCCAGGGACAGCCAGAGCACCCCAGGGACACCTAGGGGACAGCCAGGGCCCCCCAGGGACACCTAGAAGACAGCCAGGGCACCACAGGAACAGCCAGGGCACCCCCGGGGACACCCAGGGGACCCCAGGGACACCTAGGGGACAGCCAGGGCACCCAGAGGGACACCCAGGGCACCCCCAGGGACACCTAGGGGACAGCCAGGGCACTCCCAGGGACACCTAGGGGACAGGCAGGGCACCCTTGGGACAGCCAGGGCTCCCCCAGGGACAACTAGGGGACAGCCAGGGACCCCCAGGGACACCTAAGTGACAGCCAGGGCACTCCCAGGGACACCTAGGGGACAGGCAGGGCACCCTAGGGTCAGCCAGGGCTCCCCCAGGGACAACTAGGGGACAGCCAGGGAACCCCCAGGGACACCTAGGGGACAGTCAGGGCACTCCAGGGACACCTAGGGGACAGCCAGAGCACCCCAAGGACAGCCAGGGCACCCCCAGGGACACCTCGGGGAAAGGCAGGGCACCCCCAGGGACACCTAGGGGACAGCAAGGCACCCCAGGGACACCCTGGGCACCCCCAGGGACACATAAGGGACAGCCAGGGTACCCCAGAGACACCAAGGGGACAGCCAGGGCATCCCCGGGGACACCTAGGGGAAAACCAGGGCACCCCAGGGACACCCAGGGCACCCCCAGGGACACCAAGGGGACAGCCAGGGCACCTCCAGGGACACCTATGGGACAGCCAGGGCACCCCCAGGGACACCAAGGGGACAGCCAGGGCACCTCCAGGGACACCTATGGGACAGCCAGGGCACCCCCAGGGACACCAAGGGGACAGCCAGGGCACCTCCAGGGACACCTAGGGGACAGGCAGGTCACCCCCAGGGACACCTAGGGGACAGCCAGGGCACCCCAGGGACAGCCAGGGTACCCCCATGGACCCCTCGGGGACAGCCAGGGTACCCCCCAGGGACAGCCGGGGCACCCCTAGAGCACCTCAGGGACACCCAGGGCACCCCCAGGGACACGTAGGGGATAGCTAGGGCACACCAGGGACAGCCAGGGCACCCCCAGGGACACTTAGGGGACAGCCAGGGCCCTCCCAGGGACACCAGGGTACACCCAGGGCCCCCCCAGGGACAGACAAGGCACCCCTAGGGACACCTATGGGACAGCCAGGGACCCCCAGGGACAGCCAGGGCACCCCCAGGGACACCTAGGGGACAGCCAGGGCACCCCAGGGACGCCTTGGGGACAGCAAGGCACCCCAAGGACACCTAGGGGACAGCCAGGGCACCCCAGGGAAAGCCAGGGCACCCCAGGGACACCTAGGGGACAGCCAGGGACCCCCAGGGACAGCCAGGGCACCCCCAGGGACTCCAGGGCATCCCCAGGGACACCTAGGGGACAGGCAGGGCACCCCCAGGTACAGCCAGGGGACAGCCAGGGCCCCCCCAGAGGTTGAAGGGGCCCCCCCGCTCCAAACCCAGCACGGATGCCTGCGTTGCGGCCCCCCAAAAACCCATGGCCGCCCCTCGAGCTGATATCGACCCCCCCACAGCATCATTGATCCCCACCCGAGTGTCACTGACCCCCCCAATGTCATTGATGCCCCCCCAATATTCCATTGATCCTTCCTCAGCGTCGCTGACCCCCCCCAAAATTCCATTGATCCCCTCCACTTGATCCCGCCCTTTTTCTCCCCTCACGTTTCCCGCCCTTTTTCTCCCCTCACGTTTCCCGCCCTTTTTCTCCCCTCACGTTTCCCGCACTTTTTCGTGGGGAACGACCCCTGAGGGGTCCTGTGGAAGGATTCTGGAGGTCCGAGGGGTGAATTTGGGGTTTGAAGGGAGGTTTTGGGGGGTCCCAGGGATGGATTTGGGGGTTTTTGGGGGTCCAAGGGATGGATTTGGGGGTCCCGGGGTGGATCTGGGGTCCTGGGGAGGTTTTGGGGGGTCCCAGGGGTGGATTTGGGGTTCATGGGGAGGGGTTTGGGGGTTTTTTGGGGCCTCAGGGGTGAATTTGGGGTCTGGGGAGGGGTTTTTGGGGGTCCCTCACCTGCAGGGCGTCGCGGGGGTGGCAGGGGAGGGGGCAGCAGGGGGGGGCCCAGCGCCCACCCCCCCTTGGGCTTCAGGAGGGCGTCGATGAGACCGAAACAGCTCGGGGGGGGGGGGGTCAAAAACGGGGGGGGGTCACGGGCTGGAACCCCCCAGTGCCCCCCAAACCACCCCCAGGGACCCCCCGACCTCCAGGAGTCCGCAAAACCCTCCTCAGGTTCCTTTGATGCCTCAAATGGGCCGCCCAAACCTCCCGAAGATCCCCGAAAAACACCCACAGCAGCCCCTTGAGACTCCCCGCAGACCCCCCAAACCCCTCCAGGACAACTCGGGACCCCCAGGACCCCCCAAAATCCGCCCCCCCCTCCCCCTGAGGCCTCATTTGACCCGCTCCACGTTGCGGACAGGCACCAGCTGATCAAGCCACAAGCACCAGCACCTGCGGGACTGGGATGGACTGGGAGCACTGGGAGGGTGATCAGAGAGAACTGGGATGGACGGGGAGTGGACTGGGACGAACTGGCAGGCGTGTGGGGGTCCATGGTGGGCACACGGTGCCTTACTGGTCTGTACTGGGATGGGTCTAATGGCCCCAGGGGAGGGGGTGTGGCCACACCGGTCCAGACTGGGAGGGGTGTCACCATGGCGCCGGAGGCGGAGTCGAGGATACGAGCGAGGCAGGGACACCTAGGGGACAGCCAGGGCACCCCCAGGGACACCTAAAGGACAGCCAGGGCACCCCAGGGACACCTAGGGGACAGCCAGGGCACCCACAGGGACACTCAGGGCACCCCAGGGACACCTAGGGGACATCAAGGGCACCCCAGAGGCAGCCACGGCACCCCACAGATAGCCAGGGAACCCCCAGGGACACCTAAGGGACAGCCAGGGCACCCCCAGGGACACCTAAGGAACAGCCAGGGCACCCCCAGGGACACCTATGGGACAGCCAGGGCAGCCCTGGGACACCTACGGGACAGCCAGGGCACCCCCAGGGCACCCCAGGGACACCCAGGGCACCCCCAGGGACACCTAGGGGACACCCAGGGCACCCCCAGGGACACCGAGGGGACAGCCAGGGCACCCCAGGGACACCTAGGGGACAGGGAAGGCAACCCCAGGGACCCCCAGGGACAGCCAGGGCACCCCAGGGACGCCTTGGGGACAGCAAGGCACCCCAAGGACACCTAGGGGACAGCCAGGGCCCCCCAGGGACACCTAGGAAGACAGCCAGGGCCCCCCCAGGGACAGACAAGGTACCCCTAGGGGACAGTCAGGGCACCCCCAGGGACACCTAAAAGACAGCCAGGGCAGCCCTGGGACACCCAGGGGACAGCCAGGGCACCCCCAGGGACACCTAAGAGACAGCCAGGGCACCCCAGGGACAACTAGGGGACAGCCAGGGCACCCCCAGGGACACCTAGGGGACAGCCAGGGCATCCCAGGGACAGTCAGGTCCCCCCAAGGGACACCTAGTGGACAGCCCGTGGACCCCAAGGGACACCTAGGGGACAGCCAGGGCATCCCAGGGACAGTCAGGTCCCCCCAAGGGACACCTAGTGGACAGCCCGTGGACCCCAAGGGACACCTAGGGGACAGCCAGGGCACTCCAGGGACACCTAGGGGACAGCCAGGGCAACCCCAGGGACAGCCAGAGCACCCCAGGGACACCTAGGGGACAGCCGGGGCGCCCCCAGGGCCACCTAGGGGAAAGCCAGGCCACCCAGAGCTCCAAGTGCTCTCCAAGGCAGGCTCAAAACCCTTACCAACGATTGGCTTTAATAAAGCAACTCACACAAAGTCACCAGCACCACACGGTTGGTCTGTAACGGCTGCAACAAAATATGCCCTCCTGGAAGCAGTTCAGCACTTACTGATCACTTCTTTGTTTTGGCACTTCCCAGCCAGGGCCTGCGGGGCCTCCTGCAGATGCAGGTCTTCGCTGACAAGGCTCCACTTGTGCAGCAGCAGCAGGATTAGGGGCAGGAGCAGGAGCAGCTCCCTGAAATTTTAGAAAATATTAGAAAAATACAGGCAAAAATCTCACCTCTGTCCTCCCCTAAGAACATCCCTAGGACATCATCCCAGTTTTTCCCAGCTAGGAGCTGCAAGGAATTCAGGCAGGGGAATTGACATCAGGGAACAGCTTTGTAAAGTCAAAGGCAGAAAGAGAAGATCCACCAGCAAAGGGCAGGAAAGGGGAAAGGTTTCTGAAAACATTTCTGCAGTCTAATTAATAATTATTTCTGCTTCCCCAGCGAGAAGAACACAAACTCACAGCCATTCAGGCCTGACAGTCCCCTGCAGCCAGAGCTCAGCACACATCCACAGAAGCAAGTCCAGCACCTGAAAGAAAAAAAAAAAAAAAAACAACAAAAAAACACAATCAAACCAGAAGGAAAAGGTGATTTCTTTGGCTTCAAAGTTATTTCAAGTTCTTAAAGCCCAACACAGCTGATAGGAGAAACAGAGTCAGGGCTCCTGGCAGACAGAGGGTGTTTTCCCCCCCAGGGGACTGCAGAGGAATTGTCTGGGACTTGGACTGTCCCTCGGGGTGACACCAGTTGCTGTGACTTTTATCATTCCATATGTTTGACTCCCAAAACTTCCCAGCCCAGGGGCTTGAGCTGACAGGGCAGCACAAAGATTGTTCTCTGTGTGGTGCCCAGATTTGGGGTTCACTGTCACCTTTGCTAGTTTAGATGAATTATACCCACGGCCCCGAATTCCCTGCTCAGTTCCTGCTGCAATAACCTCACAGTGCCTCACAGAGCATGGATATTCCCACGCAGAGCTGCTGCTTGAATGCCAGATGTGTCAGGAACTAGCAGAGCTTCCAAGGAAGCTCAGCAGGATAGGGACAGGATAGGTTTCTATTCCATAGATTTGGTTAATTCTAACCCTCATCCCCTGGGGGTCACCTGTCAGATTTCCCTGGAATTCAGCCACCCCCCTGAGCTCGGGCTCCAGGTGATGTTTCAGAGCAGGAGAAGGCACTGGCCGGCCTGTGCTGAGGCAGCCCCTGTGCCCTCGGGAGGACACAGCTCCCTGCAGGAGCTCAGCTCCTTTCCGAGCCCCAGCAGTGGCCTCTGCAAGTGCCTTTCCCTCAGGCAAGGGATGCCCATCCCTGCCTTCAGCACACCTCCAGTGGGACCCACCTGCAAAAGCTTTCCATCACTTCTGCACTCCGGCTGGCTCCCTGGAAAAGTCCAGACTTCATCCAAACGAAACTCCATCCCACTCAAACCTTTGATTTTGAGGCATCTCCGAGGGCCGTTGCTCTGGATTTAATTTCTGTGTGGGAGGAGCACCTTGGCTTTAATGCTGCCGATGGGTGATGTCCTCAGGCTGAAAGGGAGGGGATTTGGGGTGGCCAGGACATCCCTGGCAACTGTGTGGGAGCTCCGGGAGGTGGGAATTGCTGTCTGAGCCCCTCTGCAGACAGCCCGAGCCGCCGTTCCCGGGCAATGCCAGCTGTTCCCTGGGGAGCTCTTGGGCTGTGGGTGCCTCTGTCCGGGCTGCAGCATCTCCCCGTGCCCGGTGGGAGCAGCCCCTGGCCGAGGAGCCGCGGCAGCCCCGGGGCCGTGTCCGTGCCAGCCCCGAGCCCGGCCCCGGGCCCTGCGTTTGGCCGCCGCTGCCACGGGCGGGGCCCCGCAGGCACAGCTCCTCCCCTGCACATCATCCCAGGGCTGCTGGCCCCGCTGGGGCTGCCGGCCTCCTTCCTCCCTGCGCCTCCGGGCACCCGGGACACCTGCAGGAAACACCGAGGGACACTGCAGGCGGCACGGGGGGGCACTGAGGCCTCCGGCCAGAAAAGCAGCCCCGGCCTCAGCAGCTGCCATCAGTTTGGCCCGGCAACACTCACCTGCAGGAAACGCCCCTGTGCGGGTGGGACCGGCCCTGCCTCTCTGCAGAGCTTTGGCCGTGGAAGAAGGGAAGCCTCAGGACTTGTCCTGCTCTTTTCCGCCCAGAAAGAGACTTTGTGTAAGTACTTTTACGGCAGCTGTTGAGTAAATCCTGGAAAGGACAGGAAATCAGCATCACTGGAAGAGCTTTGTGCTGTCGTGAGCTGCCAGCCAGTTCTGCCCTCGAGCCATTCCAGGGGCTGCTGTGTGAAGCAGCTTTGGCAGAGAAGGCGGCACTGCACTTACCTTAGTGGGGCCAAGCGTTGCCATCCTATGGAGGTCCATCCCCATAATGCAGAGATTGGTTCAGCTGCTTGGAGCAGAGTCCGGGTAATGCCAAGGTGCTGAGTTCGATTCTCAAACGGTCCGTCTGCTTGAGAGTCAGATTTTAGGATCCCTCTCAGGCTCAGTATATCCTGTGACCTGGAAATAAGAGGAAAATTCTCGGCTGAGTTTTAATAAAACAGCTTTTGCCATTGCAGGGTGTGAGCTGCACTCGGTGATTTTCGGCCGCGATGAGCCCCACGAGCATTCCGCCCTTCCTTGCCGCCATCTTGGTTGCGTCTGAGGCCACTTCCGGTCCCGCCGGCATCTTTTTTGCGGCACCGCTAAGGCCCCCGGCAGGTGTTTACACAGACGCCTGACTAAATCCACGAATCCGAACCCGGAGGCGGCGCGGATGAGCACATGGCCGGTGTCTGCACACCTGGAAACGCCGCGGAAAATTGCGCCCGGGCGGCGCTGTAGTCGGGGTTTTTGTGCAGGCATCTGCGTAAACGCCTACAGGGTCCTTATTTTTTCCCGCCCTTTTGGCCGCCCTTTTTGGAAGGTCGGGCGCCTCGCGCCTCGGCGCCATTTTGTGAGGGGCGACGCGTGACTTCCGCTTTTCCTTGCCGCCATCTTGGTTGCTCCTGAGGCCACTTCCGTCCCGGCCGCCATGTTCTTTGTGGCTCGGCATAGGCCTCCGCCAGGTGTTTACACAGACGCCTGACTAAATCCACGAATCCGAACGCAAGCGCGTCGCGACTGAGCACACGGCCCGTGTCGGCACACCTGGAAACGCCGCGGAAAATTGCGCCCGGGCAGCGCCGTAGTCGGGGTTTTTGTGCAGGCGTCTGGCTAAATGCCTATAGGGTCCTTATTTTTTCCCGCCCTTTTGGCCGCCTTTTTTGGAAGGTCGGGCGCCTCGCGCTTCGGCGCCATTTTGTGAGGGGCGACGTGTGACTTCCGCTTTCCCTTGCCGCCATCTTGGTTGCTCCTGAGGCCACTTCCGTCCCGGCCGCCATGTTCTTTGTGGCTCGGCATAGGCCTCCGCCAGGTGTTTACGCAGACGCCTGACTAAATCAACGAATCTGAACGCGGACGCGGCGCGACTGAGCACACGGCCCGTGTCCCCACACCTGGAAACGCCGCGGAAAATTGCCCCCGGGCGGCGCCGTAGTCGGGGTTTTGTGCAGGCAGCTGCATAAACACCTATAGGGTCCTTATTTTTCCCGCCCTTTTGGCCGCCCTTTTTAGAAGGTCAGGCGCCTCGCGTCTCGCCGCCATCTTGGTAGTGGAACCCACTAAAATGCCCCCTCGGCCGCTCACACAAGCGCCTGACTCAATGGACTGCCGCCCGCGGCGCCGCTGCGCCCCCATCCCGTGTCCGCACACCCGCAGACGCCGCGGAAAAGCGCGCCCGGACGGCTCCGGGGTCCGGGTGGCGCGCGCAGGCAGCCGGCTGCCACGCGCCCGGGCTCCTTGCCTTTTTCCCTCCCTTTCGGCCCCGAGCTGCGGGCGGGCGGGCGGCAGCGCCGCCCCCGAGCTCACAATGCGGGGCTGCCACGCGCGTCGGGGACGGGCGGGGGGGGACAGCTGCACTACCGCTCTTTGCCCACAGGGTGGCAGCACTGCCGCACGGCTCCGGCGGGACGGTCATGGGGGACAGCTGCACTACCGCTCTTTGCCCACAGGGTGGCAGCATTGCCGCACAGATCAGGCGGGACGGGCGGGAGGGACAGCTGCACTACCGCTCTTTGCCCACACGATGGCAGCATTGCCGCACAGATCAGGCGGGACGGGCGGGAGGGACAGCTGCACTACCGCTGTTTGCCCACACGGTGGCAGCATTGCCGCACAGATCGGGCGGGCCGGGCGGGGGGGAAGCTGCACTACCGCTCTCTGCCCACAGGGTGGCAGCACTGCCGCGCGGCGGCGCGGAGCGGAGCCATAAACGAACGTGCCCAGAAATGCCCTTCCGAACAGCCTCCGGAATAAATGGCCCAAAAGACCCCCGAGCACACCTGCGAGAGCCCTGCCAGCAACCAGACCGAACCAAAAAAGCCTTTCGTTCAGGCTCTATTTCAATATTTTTTATCTTTGTGATTCTGATATTTACATTAATCATTACAATTCAGCTTTTATATTATGTACATTATACATCATGTATTATGTTTATTATACTATTATATTTATTATATATATTAAGTATAGAAAGTTATATATAAAATAATTTATTATTTATTATGTAATGTTATAAATAATAATACATTTCATTGAAATATCATGATTATGTACATTATAGATGTTTATATTATGTATATTATATATATTTATAAAACGTGTAGTATGTAATAATATATTGTGTATTTATTATTTATATTATTTTTCATATCCTATACTTTTTGTTATTTTTCTTTTTCATTATTTTTTAATTCGTTTGTTTATATTTTAAACGATATTTTACACTAGATGAATTCATTAACCTAACACATCAGAAACACAATTAATTTGAATTAAATGAGCCTGGTTTTCTAAGGGGTAAAGTTTTAATCTTTATTCAAATAATATGGGCATGTTTTCTCTTTCTCTATGGTTTTTTTTTGGTGGGTTGCGGGGGAGTTTAGTTTGTGGGTTTTCTTTTTTTGTTCGCTTTGTTTTGGAGTTCTTTGCTAATAAACAAGCAGGGTCGGAGAGTTCAAAATAAAACGTCTACTTTGTTTTTATTGCCCCCTCTGAAATACGCCTCGACAGCCTGGACAGCAGGCTGCTGCTGGTAACACTGTGCACGGGTAGGAGGAGACCTGGTCGGGGCTGGGAAGGAAAAAACGGCACCACGGTGGTCACAGCTTTCTCCCTTCAGGAGTTTTATGGAGCAGAAAATACAGAGCTTTTGCCAACTGCGCTCTCTATGACATCCCGACGTCCAGCGGGCACGGAGGTCATTTCTCATCTTTCTTGCCAACAGCCAAACCCCCAGGCGCCCGGGGGAAGAAAGAGTATGGGGGAAAAAAAAAAGGAACAAAGAAAACATGAAAAAATAAACCAAAACTATAGAAAATAATAAATAAAATTAAAATACCAAAAGAAAAAAATTTCAAAGTAACAAAAAAGTGGAAAAAAAATTTAAACAAAAAATTAAAATAAAAAACTAAAAGTAGTTTTAACAAGTAAATAAATAGCTAAAGAAAAAAATATAAAAATTAAAAAACGGAAGAAAAAGTCTTTGAAAAACCACAAAACGCAACATGAGAAACCACAACAAAAGAGCATAAAAATACAAAAATAACAAGAAATAAAATACAAAATTAAATAAATGCAGCTTTCACCTCCTGCCACTGCCTAAAAAAGCACCATGGCTTTCCTCAATTATGCAGCAATAAGGGAAACAAACCCAGTGCCCCCCAGAACAGAAGGTTTTCTAGACAATTCCCACTTTTGCTTGGAAACAAATTCTATTTTAGTGGGAAGCTCATTTTGGACAAACACCCAAATGTGCCAAGGTAGGAAAGAACCAGCCCCCTGTGTCCAAGGAACAGCAGCTAGGCCTGGATTCAGGTTTTAATGGCATTTATGTAATTAAAAATGCAGTAAATTGAACTTTACAAAGAGATGAATCATGGCAAATAAATACTTCAACGTTTTCTTGGGAATTCACAGAATTTTGTGGAGATGGTGCTGGACAATTCCTGATTTACCAACATTAATTGGGTAAATTTCCTTGGAAATGTGCTCTACAAGGTGCAAAAATTCCAATTAGGATGGAAAATTGGAATAAATAAATATTCCCTTACTAAAATCAGAGAGAAAATCAGAGTTATTCCTTCAAATAAAAGGAAGGAATAACATCTAAATCCAAGCTTGCCTGGAAAACAAGCTCAGGAATTTCTAACATTGAAAACTTTTGCAAGAGTCATGAAGCTGGTGAAAGTTCATGGAATGATGATTTAAAATCTGCTTCCTCTGCTCTAATTTAAAGGGAAGTGGGAATTCAACAGGTCCAGTTACTCCTATCCAACCTTGGACTGGGATAAGGCCTTCCAGTGGCTTCACTTCCTACTGGCTCTCTCCTTTTTGCCCACAACCTGGAAGAGGAAAAGCAACAGGAATAAAGTCTCAAACAGGATGGCCTTGGTCCAGGCAGACTGAAATGCAGCTCCCAGGGAGGGAGGCCAGGCTGTGCCTCGGGGAGCTCCGGGAATCTGGGATTGCCCGTGGGATTAAAGGGCTGGAAAAGCACACCCACCTGCCAGGTTCAGTGCTGGGACCGAGCAAGGCCGGGGCTCGGGGGCAGCAGTCAGAGCTGGGACTGCAGGAGAACACCCCAAACCCGGGTTAAACATCCGGCACGACACGCAGCACGCTCCGGGAGAAACTCGGGTGGGAGAAGCCCCGGGATGCTCCACGTTCCTTGCCCTTGGCAGCTGTGCCAGGGCCTCCATCAGAATGCTGACCTCACCGTGCAGCTCCTACAAAATAGGAGAACTTATGGGAATCGCCCAGCAATCCATGGACTTCCAGTTATTAAGAACCACAGCTGCAGCGAAAGGTGCCCAAACTCTACTGCAAACCAGCAGGTCTGAGGAGACGCAGGGATTTATTCCTGAGGGGACACAAGGATCCCTCAGCCAGCCAGGATTTCTCCCAGGCTCTTCCCACTGCTCTCTGAGGACACAAACAGCAGTTTTTCCCTGGAGTTCCCCTTTCCAACAATGCCAAGACTCATGTTCTCCTCCAACCCCAGGTTCAGGAAGGAAAGTAGGAATATTATCACTGCACAGACTGTCCAGGAGGGTGTGACTGAGGCAGCAGCACCAGCTCCCACTCCACTGCTGCTCTGGATTCCTGAGCAGCTCCTTTCCATCCTGCCCTTCCCAGCACCATTCCCTGGGTGCCATGTCCACAGACACCTTCTCCATGCAGCTTAAAACCCACAGACACCAACAGAAAGGAGATCAAAAATCAATTCACATGCTGCTAGCCAGAGAGAATGGGAGAGGCCTAAAAATCTGCATTTATTTTAGAACACTAGAGCAATTTCTTCATGACCCTGACTATCAGTGATGGGCAGATAAACACCTTCTTTAACTTACTACCTGCAAAAACATCAAGTTTCAAGTTTAGTAAAGATAAAATTTTGCTGCAAAAATAAAAGAGGTGGGATGTTGGTGTTAGTGCTTTAACCTTCGGACATTAGCGGGTATTTGTAAAACAAATTCATTATTGAAGCAGCTAACTTGAAAATAAGGGGGTTTTACAATAAAGTTGACCAAAAAAGAGTCTCAAAATTAAGATATAGGTTGCACAAATATTTAAGAAAAAAAAAGTTGTCTTTCGTGCATATAACCTGCCAGCCTCTCATGTTTTCAGTCCTTACCATTTATTTTTACCAAGGTGATGACTAAAACCTTGTCAAAAGCTCAAAAAAAAAAACAATCCAGGACAAGGCAGGTGTTTTCCCAAGTACCCCCAGTGTGGAGCTGTGTCAGCCACAAGTGTTTGCTCCCTCAGCCCAGCCCGGAGCAGGCTCCAGCTGCTGCCCAGGGGTTACCAAGGGACTCACCTGTTTCAAGCTGTAAATGCAGGTGGCCTGCACTGGAGTGCCAAAAAATGTGAAATATGTGACTCTCACCTTGAATAGCGATCGATCTTCTCAGGGGAGCCCCTCACCCAGGATGGGGGGCTCTGCCACGGATTTCATCCCTCTGCATCTGAAAGAAAGTTGGGACAAAAGTCAGAGTGCTGCAGGATACCTTGACAGCTCCACACATCTTGTGGCAATCTAGGAATACCCTCTACAGTCTAACTACACCCCACATCACAAATTTCAAGCCCCCAGCACTATTATCCTATTACCCCCACACCCAGACTGAGCATCAAGGCAGAGCAGCTCCAGGCCAAACACACACCAACACCCGTGACACAGCACAGGACAAACGAGGGGACACAACAGGGATAGAAAACTCTGGCAAGAAGAATGACCCTGAGGGTCCAGAGAACTCGGAATGAGATGACCGAGGTAAGATGGAAGGTGAGCTGGCCAGGCTCAGAGAACCCTGCAGGAACAAGATGCCATCGGGATGACTTATCCCAAGAAATGCAGAGATGGATGCCCGAGAACCCTACGGTCAGAATCCTCGACCTGTCTTTGCATTCTCACAAGACCTAACCCGCCGGAATGGATCAGGGCGGTGCACGGCTGTCAGTACAGCTCAGAACAAGACCTGAAAAGGCATCGGACTGGATGCTTGTGAAGAGAGATGGATTCTGATGAGTGTCCGAGCAGCTGAGACAAAGGCACCTGGCTGAGGAGCACAGAGATCAGAAATGCTAAGACTGATGCCAGAGGTTTTGACAGGCCCCTGAAGGGCTAAGGGAAAAGACAGCACACACAAGACACCCAAGACACAGAGTGCACAACAGACACAACACACACCAGGACTGCTCTGCCCTGCACACCTCGGCACTGTGATCCAGAATGAGACTCTCCCTGGATGAAACCTAAGGGGTCACAGCTTAGACATCCCTGTCTTCAAACCTGACTCAAAAAACCTTGCTAGTGACCCCACACTCTTCTTTCATGCCCTCTACGGCTCTGAGCTCTCCACTTATCTCTCAGATGTCTGGGGAGGTGCATCCACGCCGGGTCCCAAAGAAGGCTGCCTCTCCCTCGGGGAAATTCCTGCTGTGACCAGGCTGGTGTCTCCTCGTCAGCTACAATAAAGAGAACTAAACGTGACCCTGTGCTCTTAGCAGCACATCAGCCAGAAACCAGCAATTCTGCTACTCACAGTCTCCTAAGCTTGCCTGTGTCCTCGGCCCTGTGCTTCAGCTGCGCTCAGAGGCCAACGCCGGCGTCGCAGGGTCTGGTCTAAAAATAAAGACAAAGAACAGAGCTGTAACACGGCCACCATTTACACCTCCCCTGCAAATCAAAACAGTGACCGACCTTCTCAGGGGAGCCCCCTCACCCAGGATGGGGGGCTCTGCCACAGATTTCATCCACCTGCATCTGAAAGAAAGTCAGAACAACAGTCAGAGTGCGGCAGGATACCTTGACAGCTCCACATATCTTGTGGAAATCTAGGAATACCCTCGACAGCCCTGCTACACTCCACATCACAAATTTCAAGCCCCCAGCACTATTATCCTATTACCCCTACACCCAGACTGAGCATCAAGGCAGAGCAGCTCCCGGCCAAACACACACCAACACCCGTGACACAGCACAGGACAAACGAGGGGACACAACAGGGATAGAAAACTCTGGCAAGAAGAATGACCCTGAGGGTCCAGAGAACTCGGAATGAGATGACCGAGGTGAGACTGAAGGTGAGCTGGCCAGGCTCAGAGAACCCTGCAGGAACAAGATGCCATCGGGATGACTTATCCCAAGAAATGCAGAGATGGATGCCCGAGAATCCTACGGTCAGAATCCTCTACCTGCCTTTGCATTCTCACAAGACCTAACCCGCCGGAATGGATCAGGGCGGTGCACGGCTGTCAGTACAGCTCAGAACAAGACCTGAAAAGGCATCGGACTGGATGCTTGTGAAGAGAGATGGATTCTGATGAGTGTCCGAGCACCAAAGTCAAAAGCACCTGGCTGAGGAGCACAGAGATCAGAAATGCTAAGACTGATGCCAGGGGTTTTGATAGGCCCCTCAAAGGACAAAAGGAAAAGACAAGACACCAAACAGACAGAGTGCACAACAGACAAGTGACACAACACACACCAGGACTGCTCTGCCCGGCACACCTCGGCACTCTGATCCAGAATGAGACTTTCTGTAGCCTAAGCGGTCACTTCTTGGACATCCCTGTCACCAAAAATGACTCAAAAAATCCCTCCCGGTGGCCCCTGATCCCACACCCCGCTTTCAAGCCCTCCCTGGCTCCGAGCCCTCCACTTATCTCTTGGACGTCTAGGGAGGTGAATCCACGCTGGGTGGCAAAGAAGGCCGCCTCTCCCTCAGGGAAATTCCTGCTGTTGCTGGGCTGTTGTCTCCTACACAGCTACAATAAAGAAAACCAAACATCAAAGCATAATCTTGGCAGCCCATCACCCAAAACCCGACAATTCTGCTACTCACTGTCTCCTAAGCTTGCCCGTGTCCTCGGCCCCGTGCTTCAGCTGCGCTCAGAGGCCAACGCCGGCGTCGCAGGGTCTGCCTGGGTAAAGAGCAGACAAGGTGACATGGCAGCGCTGGAACTTGAGGGGACCATCCCTCCTTCTCCTCCCTGACTCACCTCAACTCCTCGGCCGTTATCCAAGACTACCTGGATGGGGCCTTCACAAGGAGAAGATCAAGGCTCCATCACAGACTCCTGGAATGCTCCCGGAGGGCTCACGGGTGAGGTGACCCGGGTCTGTCGTCCGGTTGGTGAGAGGGGAGCTCGGCCTCCTGCGAGTGGACTCCCTAAAACACACAATAACGGAGGCTTAGAGTTGCACCAGCGAGTGAGGCTTGAACAATAGCAACTGCTTCTGTCCACCCATCGCTGCTCACCTCGCCCACGTCAGCTTGACTGCTGAGATCCGGCTTTACCACCTAAAAATAAAGACAAAGAACAGAGATGTAACACAGCCATCATTTACACCTCCCCTGCAAATCACAACAGTGACTGACCTTCTCAGGGGAGCCCCTCACCCAGACTGGGGGGCTCTGCCACAGATTTCATCCCTCTGCATGTGAAAGAAAGTTCGGACAAAAGTCAGAGTGCTGCAGGATACCTTGACAGCTCCACACATCTTGTGGCAATCTAGGAATACCCTCTACAGTCTAACTACACCCCACATCACAAATTTCAAGCCCCCGGCACTATTACCCTCGTACCCCTACACCCAGACTGAGCATCAAGGCAGAGCAGCTCCCGGCCAAACACACACCAACACCCGTGACACAGCACAGGACAAACGAGGGGACGCAACAGGGACAGAAAACTCTGGGCAAGAAGAATGACCCTGAGGGTCCAGAGAACTCGGAATGAGATGACCGAGGTGAGAAGGAAGGTGAGCTGGCCAGGCTCAGAGAACCCTGCAGGAACAAGATGCCATCGGGATGACTTATCCCAAGAAATGCAGAGATGGATGCCCGAGAACCCTACGGTCAGAATCCTCGACCTGTCTTTGCATTCTCACAAGACCTAACCCGCCGGAATGGATCAGGGCGGTGCACGGCTGTCAGTACAGCTCAGAACAAGACCTGAAAAGGCATCGGACTGGATGCTTGTGAAGAGAGATGGATTCTGATGAGTGTCCGAGCAGCTGAGACAAAGGCACCTGGCTGAGGAGCACAGAGATCAGAAATGCTAAGACTGATGCCAGAGGTTTTGACAGGCCCCTGAAAAGACTAAAGGAAAAGACAAGACACCCAAAAGACACAAAGTGCACAACAGACACAACACACCCTGGGACTGCTCTGCCCTGCACACCTCAGCACTGTGATCCAGAATGAGACTTTCCCTTATTGTAGCCTAAGGGGTCACATCTGGGACATCCCCATCTCCAAACCCGACTCAAAAAATCCCTCCCGCTGACCCCTGCCCTGGCACCCCGCTTTCATCCTCTCCCTAGTTCCGAGCCCTCCACTTATCTCTCAGATGTCTGGGGAGGTGAATCCACGCTGGGTCCCAAAGAAGGCCGCCTATGCCTCTGGGAAATTCCTCCTGTCACTTGCCTGCTGTCTCCTAGTCAGCTACAATAAAGAAAACCAAACATCAAAGCATAATCTTAGCTGCACATCAGCCAAAAACCAGCAGCTCTGCTACTCACCGTCTCTTAAGCAGGACCGGGTCCTCGGGCCCCGTGTGTGCTTCAGCTGAGCTCGGAGGCTGACGCTCGCAGCGCCAAAGCCTTAGAGGCATTACTGGCACCGAGCCCACCCACCGTGGCCTCCATTAGGGCTGTGAGCATCCCCGGTTAGAGCAGGACAGGAACGCAGGGTGGACATCCCCGGTGAACCTCAACCCTGTGGACTCGGCCCCACCACTGTCACTTCCTGCCTGGCCCTAGCTTAGGGTTACTGCCTGCACCTCTCAGGACTTCTGGCATTGCCTTGCCATTAGGATTGCTGCCTGCACCTGCTCTCAGGGAAACAGTGTTGGAAGCAGCACTGTGAGGACCGGGATACCTGTACTCTGACTTGTATCCTAGCCTGTACCCCTGATTTTCACTGTGTGTTCTCTAGTCCTTCAGTCCTTTACCTCAGCCTCTGTGTGCATCACTGTAACCTCCCCCCTTCTGAACCCTGCTTCTTCAGAGCCCTAGACCTTGCAGCCGGGGACGCTCTGCACCGTTAGGGTCCCAAGAGCTGTCCCGCACGCAGGACAGGTACATCCACAGTTGTTCCCTGCCTACCCTAAACGTGGCCCTGAGACAGGGCAGAGGCTGACAGAGCCGAACTCTTTGCGGTGGCAAAAGGCACGAAGCCTTACCAACCGCCGCCTCGAGAGGGAAATCAGGAGCACTTCCACCGGCTGCGGAGAGACAGGGAATCCCAGGGTGGGTGGGGCGGGAAACCCCCGTTATCCCCAGCCCTGCTGGATCCTGCTCCCCACTATCGCTTCCTGCCTGGCCCTAGCCTGACAGTGTCTGCACAGGTCAGAGCTTCTGGTGTGTTCCTGCACTAGGGCTGCTGCCTGCACCTGCTCTCAGGGGAAGTGTGCTGGTAGCAGTGCTGTGAGGGCCGCTACACCTGTACTCTGACTTGTATCCTAGCCTGTTCCCCTGGTTTTCACCGTGTGTCCTCTAGTCCTTGAGTCCTTTACCTCAGCCTCTGTGTGTGTGGCTACACCTCCCCCCTTCTAAACCCAACTTCTTTAGAGCCCTACACCTCGCAGCCAGGCCTTCTAGCATTGTCCTGCATAAGGGCTCCTGCCTGTACCCGCACTCAGGGAAACGGGCATGTCTTTAGGGCTACTCCTTCGGGTTTGGGTCGGGCTGGTACACCTGTACTCTCAATTGGCACATCTTGGACATCCCTATCTCCAAACCTGACTCAAAAACCCCTCCTGACAAGTCCTGACCCAGCACTCCACTTTCATCCCCTCTGTGGCTCTGAACCCTCCACTTATCTCTTGGACGTCTGGGGATGAGAATCCATGTCGGGTGCCACAGAAGGCCGCCTCGCCCTCTGGGAATTTCCTGCTGTCACCGGGCTGCTGTCTCTTATTCGGCTACAAGAAATAAAACAAACATCGATGTATGATCTCAGCAGATCTGTTGGCCAATCGGTCAGGGCGTAAGACAAGTGGACCACCTCAAACACACAAACAATAACATAAGCTGAAGAGTTACACCGGAAACACCACTACACTTAACTGCATAAATACATAAATTTTCAAACAGACAACCCCAAAAAAATTCCAGCAAAAAAAGCCAACTCTTATCACCCCCAGTCAAACTACTGAATATAATAAAAACAACCCCACGTCCAATCCCCTCAATAATACTCCAGAACATATACCCAGAGCGCCCCCAAAGTTAAAGACCTCCCGCTAGCCAAATAAAAAGGAAAAAGCCCATGTCTTGCAACCTATATTAATTCATTAACTTAAAGCTTTAAAAATAAACATTAAAGTTTAAACCTTTAGATAACACTAGCACACCATAGACGCCAATCCCATCACTACATGCCAAACCAAAACTTATTTCAACCTTTTGTGCTGCTGCTGCTCGGCACAAAGGTTTGTCCCTCAGCACCTCCTGAAGTAATGTTCCACGCCCAAGGCCTCCCCCAGCCCCTGTGAGATGAACTCACCATCCTTCCATGAGCCTCACCTGGGAGCCCAGCATAAACCCCTCTCCTCCCGCAGCTCCGTGCCAAACTGAGCTCGGGCTCCCCTCTTAAAGCAGTGCTGGCAGGACCCGCCCCCTCGTTATCCTTTACAGCTTCCACCTGTCCCCTCATCAGTGTGACAGCTCTCACCTGGGGCTGCTCTGTCCCCTCATCAGTGTGACAGCTCTCACCTGGGGCTGCTCTGTCCCCTCAATCAGCCTGTGACAGCTCTCACCTGCAGCTGCTGCCAGTCCCTGCCGCTCATTTCCTGGACATTGCACTGTGTGCACTGACACGCTGGGGCACCGGGCTTTCCTTGCTGTGAATAAGGATCCCTCTTCTCCTGCACGTGCCCAAGGCTGAAACTGGGATTCCACCTCCTAAATTCCGTTTGTGTGAGGTTCACAATTCCTAAGGAAATTTCCCAGCAATCGTTACCCTTCATTTACATTTTCTCCTTTGGAATCATTACTACCTTGTCTTTCTGTGCAAGGGTTTCCAAACGTTCATTGGGAGTTCAGTAGCCGGGTTGGCTTGTTTATAACATAGCTGACAATCCCAGGCTCAATCCAAACACCCAGAGATACAGGGAAATATGGAGACAGTTTATAAATACTGCCCACCTCTGACCCTGAATTCTTCATCGCACATCCTTGGAGCAGATTTACTCCATCCTTTCTTCCCAGCAGCACCTCTCCAGCACAAATCTCACTTCTCACACCTGTTTCTTCCCACAAACCAAACAGAAATCTACTACAGGGCGAGGCGGGGAGGGGCAAGGCCGGTCTCGGCGCAGAGCCCCCGGGCCCTCAGGGCGGGCCGGGGGGACCGGAGCAGAGCCCGGGCCGGGTTGGAGCCGGAGCCGGTCTGAGGGCGGAGGCCCCGGGCCCTCAGCGCGGGCCGGGGGGCGGGGGCGGTTCCCGGGGCCCGCTGTCCAATCAGCACTGCCGATGCCTCAGCGAGCCCGCCAATCGCGGGGATTCAAAAGGGTGGCGGAAGTAGCTGCTGCTCTATGGGCTCGGTGAGGAACGCCCCGGTGGGGTCCCGGCGCCGTGCACTTGGGACCCGCCCCGCGCCCCTGAAGCCGCGCCCCCGGTACTGCCCGGCCCCGGCTGCCTCCGGCCCCGCCTCACAGAGCCCCGGCTCCGCCCCGGCCCCGCCCCGAGCCCGCCCCGGCTCTGCCCCTGCTCCGCCCCGAGCCCACCCCGAGCCCGCCCCGGCTCCGCCCCGAGCCCGCCCCGGCTCCGCCCAGAGCCCGCCCCGGCTCCGCCCCGAGCCCGCCTCGGCTCCGCCCCGAGCCCGCCCCGGATCCGCCCCGGATCCGCCCCGAGCCCGCCCCGGATCCGCCCCGAGCCCGCCCCGGCTCCGCTCCGAGCCCGCCCCGGCTCCGCCCCGAGCACGCCCCGGCTTGGGGGCGGGACCATCGCCCGCGACCCCGCCCCGCCCCTCGCAGCTGAGCCGAGCCGAGCCGAGCCGAGGTTGCTCGCGGCCCTGCGCGGAGCCAGGCGGGGCCGGGAATGGGAGCGGGCGTTCTGGTTCGGGTCCTGTCAGTGTCGGCTGCGGCTCCCGAGAGGTGCGGCCCCCCCCGGCGGGCGGGTTGAGGGTCTCGGGGCCTGAGGCCCAAGCTGGCGTTGCGGTCGGGATCGGGACCGGGATCGCTGCGGGCGGCAGGAGCCGCTCCTGCTCCGCCTGCAGCCGGAGCTGCGCTGGGGTCCTGCCGGGGCTCTGGGCACGGGAGGACGGCGGCGGCGATTTCCTCTGATAACCTCTGATATCGACCCCCCCACAGCATCATTGATCCCCACCCGAGTGTCACTGACCCCCCCAATGTCATAGATGCCCCCCCAATATTCCATTGATCTTCCCTCAGCGTCACTGACCCCCCCCCAATATTCCACTGATCTCCCCACTTGATCCCGCCCTTTTTCTCCCCTCACGTTTCCCGCCCTTTTTCTCCCCTCACGTTTCCCGCCCTTTTTCTCCCCTCACGTTTGCCGCACTTTTTCGTGGGGAACGACCCCTGAGGGGTCCTGTGGAAGGATTCTGGAGGTCCGAGGGGTGAATTTGGGGTTTGGAGGGAGGTTTTGGGGGGTCCCAGGGATGGATTTGGGGGTTTTTGGGGGTCCAAGGGATGGATTTGGGGGTCCCGGTGTGGATCTGGGGTCCTGGGGAGGTTTTGGGGGGTCCCAGGGGTGGATTTGGGTTTCATGGGGAGGGGATCGGGGGTTTTTTGGGGCCTCAGGGGTGAATTTGGGGTCCGGGGAGAGGTTTGGGGGGTTTTTCGGGGTCCCAGGGGTGAATTTGGGGTCTGGGGAGGGGTTTTTGGGGGTCCCTCACCTGCAGGGCGTCGCGGGGGTGGCAGGGGGAGGGGGCAGCGGGGGGGGCCCAGCGCCCACCCCCCCTTGGGCTTCAGGAGGGCGTCGATGAGACCGAAACAGCTCGGGGGGGGGGGGGTCAAAAACGGGGAGGGGTCACGGGCTGGAACCCCCCAGTGCCCCCCAAACCACCCCCAGGGCCCCCCCGACCTCCAGGAGCCCGCAAAACCCTCCTCAGGTTCCTTTGATGCCTCAAATGGGCCGCCCAAACCTCCCGAAGATCCCCCAAAAACACCCAAAGCAGCCCCCAGGACTCCCCCCAGACCCCCCAAAACCCCCCAAACCCCTCCAGGACAACTCGGGACCCCCAGGACCCCCCAAAATCGGCCCCCCCCCCTCCCCCTGAGGCCTCGTTTGACCGCTCCACGTTGCGGACAGGCACCAGCTGATCAAGCCACAAGCACCAGCACCTGCGGGACTGGGATGGACTGGGAGCACTGGGAGGGTGATCAGAGAGAACTGGGATGGACGGGGAGTGGACTGGGATGAACTGGCAGGCGTGTGGGGGTCGATGGTGGGCACACGGTGCCTTACTGGTCTATACTGGGATGGGTCTAATGGCCCCAGGGGAGGGGGTGTGGCCACACTGGTCCAGACTGGGAGGGGTGTCACCATGGCGCCGGACGCGGAGTCGAGGATACGAGCGAGACAGGGACACCTAGGGGACAGCCAGGGCACCCCCAGGGACAGCCAGGGCACCCCCAGGGACACCTAGGGGACCTCCAGGGCACCCCCAGGGACACCTAGGGGACAGCCAGGGCACCCCCAGGGACACCTAGGGGACAGCCAGGGCACCCCAGGGACACCCAGGGCACCCCCAGGGACAGCTAGGGGACAGCCTGGGCACCCCCAGGGACACCAAGGGGATAGCCAGGGCACATCGAGGGACACCTAGGGCACAGCCAGGGCACCCCCAGGGACACCTAGGGGACAGCCAGGGCACCCCAGGGACAGCCAGGGCACCCCCAGGGACACCTAGGGGACAGCCAGGGCACCCCAGGGAATGCCAGGGCACCCCCAGGGACACCAAGGGGACACCCAGGGCACCTCCAGGGACACCTAGGGGACAGCCAGGGCACCACCAGGGACACATAGGGGACAGCCAGGGCACCCCAGGGACAGCCACAGCACCCCAGGGACACATAGGGGACAGCCAGGGTACCCCCAGGGACACCTAGGGGACAACCACGGCACCCCAGGGACACCTAGGGGACAGCCAGGGCACCCCAGGGACAGCCAGTGCACCCCAGGGACACATAGGGGACAGCCAGGGTACCCCCAGGGGCACTTAGGGGACAGCCTGGGCACCCCCAGGGACAGCCGGGGCACCCCTAGGGCACCCCAGGGACACCCAGGGCACCCCCAGGGACACGTAGGGGACAGCCAGGGCACACCAGGGACAGCCAGGGCACCCCCAGGGACACCTAGGGGACAGCCAGGGCACCCCAGGGACACCCAGGGCACCCCCAGGGACAGCTAGGGGACAGCCTGGGCACCCTAGAGACACCTAGGGGAAAGCCAGGGCACCCCCAGGGACACCAAGCGGATAGCTAGGGCACATCCAGGGACACATAGGGGACAGCCAGGGCACCCCAGGGACACCTAGGGGACAGCCAGGGCACCCCGGGAAACCCAGGGCGCCCCCAGGGACACGTAGGGGACGGCCAGGGCACCCAAGGGACACCCAGGGCACCCACAGGGACAGCTAGGGGACAGCCTGGGCACCCTAGGGACACCTAGGGGAAAGCCAGGGCACCCCTAGGGACACCAAGGGGATAGCCAGGGGACATCCAGGGACACCTATGGGACACCAAGGGGACAGCCAGGGCACCTCCAGAGACACCTAGGGGACAGGCAGGTCACCCCCAGGGACACCAAGGGGACAGCCAGGGCACCCCAGGGACACCTAGGGGACAGCCAGGGCACCCCAGGGACAGCCAGGGTACCCCCAGGGACCCCTAGGGGACAGCCTGGGCACCCCCAGGGACAGCCGGGGCACCCCTAGAGCACCTCAGGGACACCCAGGGGACCCCAGGGACACCTAGGGGACAGCCAGGGCACCCAGAGGGACACCCAGGGAACCCCCAGGGACACCTAGGGGACAGCCAGGGCACTCCCAGGGACACCTAGGGGACAGGCAGGGCACCCTTGGGACAGCCAGGGCTCCCCCAGGGACAACTAGGGGACAGCCAGGGACCCCCAGGGACACCTAGGTGACAGCCAGGGCACTCCCAGGGACACCTAGGGGACAGGCAGGGCACCCTAGGGTCAGCCAGGGCTCCCCCAGGGACAACTAGGGGACAGCCAGGGAACCCCCAGGGACACCTAGGGGACAGTCAGGGCACTCCAGGGACACCAAGGGGACAGCCAGAGCACCCCAAGGACAGCCAGGGCACCCCCAGGGACACCTAGGGGACAGCAAGGCACCCCAGGGACACCCAGGGCACCCCCAGGGACACCAAGGGGACAGCCAGGGCACCTCCAGGGACACCTATGGGACAGCCAGGGCACCCCCAGGGACACCAAGGGGACAGCCAGGGCACCTCCAGGGACACCTAGGGGACAGGCAGGTCACCCCCAGGGACACCTAGGGGACAGCCAGGGCACCCCAGGGACAGCCAGGGTACCCCCAGGGACCCCTAGGGGACAGCCAGGATACCCCCCAGGGACAGCCGGGGCACCCCTAGAGCACCTCAGGGACACCCAGGGCACCCCCAGGGACACGTAGGGGACAGCTAGGGCACACCAGGGACAGCCAGGGCACCCCCAGGGACACTTAGGGGACAGCCAGGGCCCTCCCAGGGACACCAGGGTACACCCAGGGCCCCCCCAGGGACAGACAAGGCACCCCTAGGGACACCTATGGGACAGCCAGGGCACCCCAGGGACGCCTTGGGGACAGCAAGGCACCCCAAGGACACCTAGGGGACAGCCAGGGCACCTCAGGGAAAGCCAGGGCACCCCAGGGACACCTAGGGGACAGCCAGGGACCCCCAGGGACAGCCAGGGCACCCCCAGGGACTCCAGGGCATCCCCAGGGACACCTAGGGGACAGGCAGGGCACCCCCAGGTACAGCCAGGGGACAGCCAGGGCCCCCCCAGAGGTTGAAGGGGCCCCCCCGCTCCAAACCCAGCACGGATGCCTGCGTTGCGGCCCCCCAAAAACCCATGGCCGCCCCTCGAGCTGATATCGACCCCCCCACAGCATCATTGATCCCCACCCGAGTGTCACTGACCCCCCCAATGTCATTGATGCCCCCCCAATATTCCATTGATCCTTCCTCAGCGTCGCTGACCCCCCCCAAAATTCCATTGATCCCCTCCACTTGATCCCGCCCTTTTTCTCCCCTCACGTTTCCCGCCCTTTTTCTCCCCTCACGTTTCCCGCACTTTTTCGTGGGGAACGACCCCTGAGGGGTCCTGTGGAAGGATTCTGGAGGTCCGAGGGGTGAATTTGGGGTTTGAAGGGAGGTTTTGGGGGGTCCCAGGGATGGATTTGGGGGTTTTTGGGGGTCCAAGGGATGGATTTGGGGGGTCCCGGGGTGGATCTGGGGTCCTGGGGAGGTTTTGGGGGGTCCCAGGGGTGGATTTGGGGTTCATGGGGAGGGGTTTGGGGGTTTTTTGGGGCCTCAGGGGTGAGTTTGGGGTCCGGGGAGAGGTTTTGGGGGTTTTTTGGGGTCCCAGGGGTGAATTTGGGGTCTGGGGAGGGGTTTTTGGGGGTCCCCCACCTGCAGGGCGTCGCGGGGGTGCAGGGGGAGGGGGCAGCGGGGGGGGCCCAGCGCCCACCCCCCCTTGGGCTTCAGGAGGGCGTCGATGAGACCGAAACAGCTCGGGGGGAGGGGGGGTCAAAAACGGGGGGGGGTCACGGGCTGGAACCCCCCAGTGCCCCCCAAACCACCCCCAGGGCCCCCCCGACCTCCAGGAGCCCGCAAAACCCTCCTCAGGTTCCTTTGATGCCTCAAATGGGCCGCCCAAACCTCCCGAAGATCCCCGAAAAACACCCACAGCAGCCCCTTGAGACTCCCCGCAGACCCCCCAAACCCCTCCAGGACAACTCGGGACCCCCAGGACCCCCCAAAATCCGCCCCCCCCTCCCCCTGAGGCCTCATTTGACCCGCTCCACGTTGCGGACAGGCACCAGCTGATCAAGCCACAAGCACCAGCACCTGCGGGACTGGGATGGACTGGGAGCACTGGGAGGGTGATCAGAGAGAACTGGGATGGACGGGGAGTGGACTGGGACGAACTGGCAGGCGTGTGGGGGTCCATGGTGGGCACACGGTGCCTTACTGGTCTGTACTGGGATGGGTCTAATGGCCCCAGGGGAGGGGGTGTGGCCACACCGGTCCAGACTGGGAGGGGTGTCACCATGGCGCCGGAGGCGGAGTCGAGGATACGAGCGAGGCAGGGACACCTAGGGGACAGCCAGGGCACCCCCAGGGACACCTAAAGGACAGCCAGGGCACCCCAGGGACACCTAGGGGACAGCCAGGGCACCCACAGGGACACTCAGGGCACCCCAGGGACACCTAGGGGACATCAAGGGCACCCCAGAGGCAGCCACGGCACCCCACAGATAGCCAGGGAACCCCCAGGGACACCTAAGGGACAGCCAGGGCACCCCCAGGGACACCTAAGGAACAGCCAGGGCACCCCCAGGGACACCTATGGGACAGCCAGGGCAGCCCTGGGACACCTACGGGACAGCCAGGGCACCCCCAGGGCACCCCAGGGACACCCAGGGCACCCCCAGGGACACCCAGGGCACCCCCAGGGACACCGAGGAGACAGCCAGGGCCCCCCAGGGACACCTAGAAGACAGCCAGGGCACCACAGGAACAGCCAGGGCACCCCCGGGGACACCCAGGGGACCCCAGGGACACCTAGGGGACAGCCAGGGCACCCAGAGGGACACCCAGGGCACCCCCAGGGACACCTAGGGGACAGCCAGGGCACTCCCAGGGACACCTAGGGGACAGGCAGGGCACCCTTGGGACAGCCAGGGCTCCCCCAGGGACAACTAGGGGACAGCCAGGGACCCCCAGGGACACCTAGGTGACAGCCAGGGCACTCCCAGGGACACCTAGGGGACAGGCAGGGCACCCTAGGGTCAGCCAGGGCTCCCCCAGGGACAACTAGGGGACAGCCAGGGAACCCCCAGGGACACCTAGGGGACAGTCAGGGCACTCCAGGGACACCTAGGGGACAGCCAGAGCACCCCAAGGACAGCCAGGGCACCCCCAGGGACACCTCGGGGACAGGCAGGGCACCCCCAGGGACACATAAGGGACAGCCAGGGTACCCCAGGGACACCAAGGGGACAGCCAGGACACCCCCAGGGACACCTAGGGGACAGCTAGGGCACCCCAGGGACAGCCAGGGCCCCCCCAGGGATAGCCCCGGCATCCCCGGGGACACCTAGGGGACAGCCAGGGCACCCAAGGGACACCCAGGGCACCCCCAGGGACACCAAGGGGACAGCCAGGGCACCTCCAGGGACACCTATGGGACAGCCAGGGCACCCCCAGGGACACCAAGGGGACAGCCAGGGCACTTCCAGGGACACCTAGGGGACAGGGAGGTCACCCCCAGGGACACCAAGGGGACAGCCACGGCACCCCAGGGACACCTAGGGGACAGCCAGGGCACCCCAGGGACAGCCAGGGTACCCCCAGGGACCCCTAGGGGACAGCCTGGGCACCCCCAGGGACACCTAGGGGACAGCCAGGGCACCCCAGGGACACCCAGGGCACCCCCAGGGACAGCTAGGGGACAGCCAGGGCATCCCCAGGGACACCACAGCACCCCCAGGGACACTTAGGGGGCAGCCAGGGCCCTCCCAGGGACACCAGGGTACACCCAGGGCCCCCCAAGGGACAAACAATGCACCCCTAGGGACACCTATGGGACAGCCAGGGACCCCCAGGGACAGCCAGGGCACCCCCAGGGACACCTAGGGGACAGCCAGGGCACCCCAGGGACGCCTTGGGGACAGCAAGGCACCCCAAGGACACCTAGGGGACAGCCAGGGCACCACAGGGACACTCAGGGCACCCCTGGGACACCTAGGGGACATCAAGGGCACCCCAGAGGCAGCCACGGCACCCCACAGATAGCCAGGGAACCCCCAGGGACACCTAAGGGACAGCCAGGGCACCCCCAGGGACACCTAAGGAACAGCCAGGGCACCCCCAGGGACACCTATGGGACAGCCAGGGCAGCCCTGGGACACCTAGGGGACAGCCAGGGCACTCCCAGGGACACCTATAGGAAAGCCTGGGCACCCCAGGGACAGCCACGGCACCCCAGGGACACCTAGGGGACAGCCAGGGCCCCCCAGGGACACCTAGAAAACAGCCAGGGCACCACAGGAACAGCCAGGGCACCCCCGGGGACACCCAGGGGACCCCAGGGACACCTAGGGGACAGCCAGGGCACCCAGAGGGACACCCAGGGCACCCCCAGGGACACCTAGGGGACAGCCAGGGCACTCCCAGGGACACCTAGGGGACAGGCAGGGCACCCTTGGGACAGCCAGGGCTCCCCCAGGGACAACTAGGGGACAGCCAGGGACCCCCAGGGACACCTAGGTGACAGCCAGGGCACTCCCAGGGACACCTAGGGGACAGGCAGGGCACCCTAGGGTCAGCCAGGGCTCCCCCAGGGACAACTAGGGGACAGCCAGGGAACCCCCAGGGACACCTAGGGGACAGTCAGGGCACTCCAGGGACACCTAGGGGACAGCCAGAGCACCCCAAGGACAGCCAGGGCACCCCCAGGGACACCAAGGGGACAGCCAGGGCACCCCCAGGGACACCTAGGGGACAGCTAGGGCACCCCAGGGACAGCCAGGGCCCCCCCCAGGGATAGCCAGGGCATCCCCGGGGACACCTAGGGGACAGCCAGGGCACCCCAGGGACACCCAGGGCACCCCCAGGGACACCAAGGGGACAGCCAGGGCACCTCCAGGGACACCTAGGGGACAGGCAGGTCACCCCCAGGGACACCTAGGGGACAGCCAGGGCACCCCAGGGACAGCCAGGGTACCCCCAGGGACCCCTAGGGGACAGCCAGGGTACCCCCAGGGACACGTAGGGGACAGCTAGGGCACACCAGGGAGAGCCAGGGCACCCCCAGGGACACCTAGGGGACAGCCAGGGCACCCCAGGGACACCCAGGGCACCCCCAGGGACACGTAGGGGACAGCTAGGGCACACCAGGGACAGCCAGGTCACCCCCAGGGACACCTAGGGGACAGCCAGGGTACCCCCAGGGACACCTAGGGGACAGCTAGGGCACACCAGGGACAGCCAGGGCCCCCCCAAGGACACCTAGGGGACAGCCAGGGCACCCCAGGGACACCCAGGGCACCCCCAGGGACACGTAGGGGACAGCTAGGGCACACCAGGGACAGCCAGGGCACCCCCAGGGACACCTAGGGGACAGCCAGGGCACCCCAGGGACACCCAGGGCACCCCCAGGGACACGTAGGGGACAGCTAGGGCACACCAGGGACAGCCAGGGCACCCCCAGGGACACCTAGGGGACAGCCAGGGCACCCCAGGGACACCCAGGGCACCCCCAGGGACACGTAGGGGACAGCCAGGGCCCTCCCAGGGACACCAGGGTACACCCAGGGCCCCCCCAGGGACAGACAAGGCACCCCTAGGGACACCTATGGGACAGCCAGGGACCCCCAGGGACAGCCAGGGCACCCCCAGGGACACCTAGGGGACAGCCAGGGCACCCCAGGGACGCCTTGGGGACAGCAAGGCACCCCAAGGACACCTAGGGGACAGCCAGGGCACCCCAGGGAAAGCCAGGGCACCCCAGGGACACCTAGGGGACAGCCAGGGACCCCCAGGGACAGCCAGGGCACCCCCAGGGACTCCAGGGCATCCCCAGGGACACCTAGGGGACAGGCAGGGCACCCCCAGGTACAGCCAGGGGACAGCCAGGGCCCCCCCAGAGGTTGAAGGGGCCCCCCCGCTCCAAACCCAGCACGGATGCCTGCGTTGCGGCCCCCCAAAAACCCATGGCCGCCCCTCGAGCTGATATCGACCCCCCCACAGCATCATTGATCCCCACCCGAGTGTCACTGACCCCCCCAATGTCATTGATGCCCCCCCAATATTCCATTGATCCTTCCTCAGCGTCGCTGACCCCCCCCAAAATTCCATTGATCCCCTCCACTTGATCCCGCCCTTTTTCTCCCCTCACGTTTCCCGCCCTTTTTCTCCCCTCACGTTTCCCGCACTTTTTCGTGGGGAACGACCCCTGAGGGGTCCTGTGGAAGGATTCTGGAGGTCCGAGGGGTGAATTTGGGGTTTGAAGGGAGGTTTTGGGGGGTCCCAGGGATGGATTTGGGGGTTTTTGGGGGTCCAAGGGATGGATTTGGGGGTCCCGGGGTGGATCTGGGGTCCTGGGGAGGTTTTGGGGGGTCCCAGGGGTGGATTTGGGGTTCATGGGGAGGGGTTTGGGGGTTTTTTGGGGCCTCAGGGGTGAATTTGGGGTCCGGGGAGAGGTTTTGGGGGTTTTTGGGGTCCCAGGGGTGAATTTGGGGTCTGGGGAGGGGTTTTTGGGGGTCCCTCACCTGCAGGGCGTCGCGGGTGTGGCAGGGGGAGGGGGCAGCGGGGGGGGCCCAGCGCCCACCCCCCCTTGGGCTTCAGGAGGGCGTCGATGAGACCGAAACAGCTCGGGGGGGGGGGGTCAAAAACGGGGGGGGGTCACGGGCTGGAACCCCCCAGTGCCCCCCAAACCACCCCCAGGGACCCCCCGACCTCCAGGAGCCCGCAAAACCCTCCTCAGGTTCCTTTGATGCCTCAAATGGGCCGCCCAAACCTCCCGAAGATCCCCGAAAAACACCCACAGCAGCCCCTTGAGACTCCCCGCAGACCCCCCAAACCCCTCCAGGACAACTCGGGACCCCCAGGACCCCCCAAAATCCGCCCCCCCCTCCCCCTGAGGCCTCATTTGACCCGCTCCACGTTGCGGACAGGCACCAGCTGATCAAGCCACAAGCACCAGCACCTGCGGGACTGGGATGGACTGGGAGCACTGGGAGGGTGATCAGAGAGAACTGGGATGGACGGGGAGTGGACTGGGACGAACTGGCAGGCGTGTGGGGGTCCATGGTGGGCACACGGTGCCTTACTGGTCTGTACTGGGATGGGTCTAATGGCCCCAGGGGAGGGGGTGTGGCCACACCGGTCCAGACTGGGAGGGGTGTCACCATGGCGCCGGAGGCGGAGTCGAGGATACGAGCGAGGCAGGGACACCTAGGGGACAGCCAGGGCACCCCCAGGGACACCTAAAGGACAGCCAGGGCACCCCAGGGACACCTAGGGGACAGCCAGGGCACCCACAGGGACACTCAGGGCACCCCAGGGACACCTAGGGGACATCAAGGGCACCCCAGAGGCAACCACGGCACCCCACAGATAGCCAGGGAACCCCCAGGGACACCTAAGGGATAGCCAGGGCACCCCCAGGGACACCTAAGGAACAGCCAGGGCACCCCCAGGGACACCTATGGGACAGCCAGGGCAGCCCTGGGACACCTACGGGACAGCCAGGGCACCCCCGGGGCACCCCAGGGACACCCAGGGCACCCCCAGGGACACCGAGGAGACAGCCAGGGCCCCCCAGGGACACCTAGAAGACAGCCAGGGCACCACAGGAACAGCCAGGGCACCCCCGGGGACACCCAGGGGACCCCAGGGACACCTAGGGGACAGCCAGGGCACCCAGAGGGACACCCAGGGCACCCCCAGGGACACCTAGGGGACAGCCAGGGCACTCCCAGGGACACCTAGGGGACAGGCAGGGCACCCTTGGGACAGCCAGGGCTCCCCCAGGGACAACTAGGGGACAGCCAGGGACCCCCAGGGACACCTAGGTGACAGCCAGGGCACTCCCAGGGACACCTAGGGGACAGGCAGGGCACCCTAGGGTCAGCCAGGGCTCCCCCAGGGACAACTAGGGGACAGCCAGGGAACCCCCAGGGACACCTAGGGGACAGTCAGGGCACTCCAGGGACACCTAGAGGACAGCCAGAGCACCCCAAGGACAGCCAGGGCACCCCCAGGGACACCTCGGGGACAGGCAGGGCACCCCCAGGGACACCTAGGGGACAGGCAGGGCACCCCCAGGGACATCTAGGGGACAGCAAGGCACCCCAGGGACACCCTGGGCACCCCCAGGGACACATAAGGGACAGCCAGGGTACCCCAGGGACACCAAGGGGACAGCCAGGGCACCCCCAGGGACACCTAGGGGACAGCTAGGGCACCCCAGGGACAGCCAGAGCCCCCCCAGGGATAGCCCGGGCATCCCCGGGGACACCTAGGGGACAGCCAGGGCACCCCCAGGGACACCCAGGGCACCCCCAGGGACATTAAGGGGACAGCCAGGGCACCTCCAGGGACACCTATGGGACAGCCAGGGCACCCCCAGGGACACCAAGGGGACAGCCAGGGCACTTCCAGGGACACCTAGGGGACAGGGAGGTCACCCCCAGGGACACCAAGGGGACAGCTACGGCACCCCAGGGACACCTAGGGGACAGCCAGGGCACCCCAGGGACAGCCAGGGTACCCCCAGGGACCCCTAGGGGACAGCCTGGGCACCCCCAGGGACACCTAGGGGACAGCCAGGGCACCCCAGGGACACCCAGGGCACCCCCAGGGACAGCTAGGGGACAGCCAGGGCATCCCCAGGGACACCAGAGCACCCCCAGGGACACTTAGGGGACAGCCAAGGCCCTCCCAGGGACACCAGGGTACACCCAGGGCCCCCCCAGGGACAGACAAGGCACCCCTAGGGACACCTATGGGACAGCCAGGGACCCCCAGGGACAGCCAGGGCACCCCCAGGGACACCTAGGGGACAGCCAGGGCACCCCAGGGACGCCTTGGGGACAGCAAGGCACCCCAAGGACACCTAGGGGACAGCCAGGGCACCCCAGGGACACTCAGGGCACCCCAGGGACACCTAGGGGACATCAAGGGCACCCCAGAGGCAGCCACGGCACCCCACAGATAGCCAGGGAACCCCCAGGAACACCTAAGGGACAGCCAGGGCACCCCCAGGGACACCTAAGGAACAGCCAGGGCACCCCCAGGGACACCTATGGGACAGCCAGGGCAGCCCTGGGACACCTAGGGGACAGCCAGGGCACCCCCAGGGACACCTATAGGAAAGCCTGGGCACCCCAGGGACAGCCAGGGCACCCCAGGGACACCTAGGGGACAGCCAGGGCCCCCCAGGGACACCTAGAAGACAGCCAGGGCACCACAGGAACAGCCAGGGCACCCCCGGGGACACCCAGGGGACCCCAGGGACACCTAGGGGACAGCCAGGGCACCCAGAGGGACACCCAGGGCACCCCCAGGGACACCTAGGGGACAGCCAGGGCACTCCCAGGGACACCTAGGGGACAGGCAGGGCACCCTTGGGACAGCCAGGGCTCCCCCAGGGACAACTAGGGGACAGCCAGGGACCCCCAGGGACACCTAGGTGACAGCCAGGGCACTCCCAGGGACACCTAGGGGACAGGCAGGGCACCCTAGGGTCAGCCAGGGCTCCCCCAGGGACAACTAGGGGACAGCCAGGGAACCCCCAGGGACACCTAGGGGACAGTCAGGGCACTCCAGGGACACCTAGGGGACAGCCAGAGCACCCCAAGGACAGCCAGGGCACCCCCAGGGACACCTAGGGGACAGGCAGGGCACCCCCAGGGACACCTAGGGGACAGCAAGGCACCCCAGGGACACCCTGGGCACCCCCAGGGACACATAAGGGACAGCCAGGGTACCCCAGGGACACCAAGGGGACAGCCAGGGCACCCCCAGGGACATCTAGGGGACAGCTAGGGCACCCCAGGGACAGCCAGGGCCCCCCCAGGGATAGCCAGGGCATCCCCGGGGACACCTAGGGGACAGCCAGGGCACCCCAGGGACACCCAGGGCACCCCCAGGGACACCAAGGGGACAGCCAGGGCACCTCCAGGGACACCTATGGGACAGCCAGGGCACCCCCAGGGACACCAAGGGGACAGCCAGGGCACCTCCAGGGACACCTAGGGGACAGGCAGGTCACCCCCAGGGACACCTAGGGGACAGCCAGGGCACCCCAGGGACAGCCAGGGCACCCCCAGGGACGCCTAGGGGACAGCCAGGGCACCCCAGGGACGCCTTGGGGACAGCAAGGCACCCCAAGGACACCTAGGGGACAGCCAGGGCACCCCAGGGAAAGCCAGGGCACCCCAGGGACACCTAGGACACCCCCAGGGACACCTAGGGCACAGGCAGGGCACCCCCAGGGACCCCTAGGGGACAGCCAGGGTACCCCCCAGGGACAGCCGGGGCACCCCTAGAGCACCTCAGGGACACCCAGGGCACCCCCAGGGACACGTAGGGGACAGCTAGGGCACACCAGGGACAGCCAGGGCACCCCCAGGGACACTTAGGGGACAGCCAGGGCACCCCAGGGACGCCTTGGGGACAGCAAGGCACCCCAAGGACACCTAGGGGACAGCCAGGGCACCCCAGGGAAAGCCAGGGCACCCCAGGGACACCTAGGGGACAGCCAGGGACCCCCAGGGACAGCCAGGGCACCCCCAGGGACTCCAGGGCATCCCCAGGGACACCTAGGGGACAGGCAGGGCACCCCCAGGTACAGCCAGGGGACAGCCAGGGCCCCCCCAGAGGTTGAAGGGGCCCCCCCGCTCCAAACCCAGCACGGATGCCTGCGTTGCGGCCCCCCAAAAACCCATGGCCGCCCCTCGAGCTGATATCGACCCCCCCACAGCATCATTGATCCCCACCCGAGTGTCACTGACCCCCCCAATGTCATTGATGCCCCCCCAATATTCCATTGATCCTTCCTCAGCGTCGCTGACCCCCCCCAAAATTCCATTGATCCCCTCCACTTGATCCCGCCCTTTTTCTCCCCTCACGTTTCCCGCCCTTTTTCTCCCCTCACGTTTCCCGCCCTTTTTCTCCCCTCACGTTTCCCGCACTTTTTCGTGGGGAACGACCCCTGAGGGGTCCTGTGGAAGGATTCTGGAGGTCCGAGGGGTGAATTTGGGGTTTGAAGGGAGGTTTTGGGGGGTCCCAGGGATGGATTTGGGGGTTTTTGGGGGTCCAAGGGATGGATTTGGGGGTCCCGGGGTGGATCTGGGGTCCTGGGGAGGTTTTGGGGGGTCCCAGGGGTGGATTTGGGGTTCATGGGGAGGGGTTTGGGGGTTTTTTGGGGCCTCAGGGGTGAATTTGGGGTCCGGGGAGAGGTTTTGGGGGTTTTTGGGGTCCCAGGGGTGAATTTGGGGTCTGGGGAGGGGTTTTTGGGGGTCCCTCACCTGCAGGGCGTCGCGGGGGGTGGCAGGGGGAGGGGGCAGCGGGGGGGGCCCAGCGCCCACCCCCCCTTGGGCTTCAGGAGGGCGTCGATGAGACCGAAACAGCTCGGGGGGGGGGGGGGGGGGGGCAAAAACGGGGGGGGGTCACGGGCTGGAACCCCCCAGTGCCCCCCAAACCACCCCCAGGGCCCCCCCGACCTCCAGGAGCCCGCAAAACCCTCCTCAGGTTCCTTTGATGCCTCAAATGGGCCGCCCAAACCTCCCGAAGATCCCCGAAAAACACCCACAGCAGCCCCTTGAGACTCCCCGCAGACCCCCCAAACCCCTCCAGGACAACTCGGGACCCCCAGGACCCCCCAAAATCCGCCCCCCCCTCCCCCTGAGGCCTCATTTGACCCGCTCCACGTTGCGGACAGGCACCAGCTGATCAAGCCACAAGCACCAGCACCTGCGGGACTGGGATGGACTGGGAGCACTGGGAGGGTGATCAGAGAGAACTGGGATGGACGGGGAGTGGACTGGGACGAACTGGCAGGCGTGTGGGGGTCCATGGTGGGCACACGGTGCCTTACTGGTCTATACTGGGATGGGTCTAATGGCCCCAGGGGAGGGGGTGTGGCCACACCGGTCCAGACTGGGAGGGGTGTCACCATGGCGCCGGAGGCGGAGTCGAGGATACGAGCGAGGCAGGGACACCTAGGGGACAGCCAGGGCACCCCCAGGGACACCTAAAGGACAGCCAGGGCACCCCAGGGACACCTAGGGGACAGCCAGGGCACCCACAGGGACACTCAGGGCACCCCAGGGACACCTAGGGGACATCAAGGGCACCCCAGAGGCAGCCACGGCACCCCACAGATAGCCAGGGAACCCCCAGGGACACCTAAGGGACAGCCAGGGCACCCCCAGGGACACCTAAGGAACAGCCAGGGCACCCCCAGGGACACCTATGGGACAGCCAGGGCAGCCCTGGGACACCTACGGGACAGCCAGGGCACCCCCAGGGCACCCCAGGGACACCCAGGGCACCCCCAGGGACACCCAGGGCACCCCCAGGGACACCCAGGGCACCCCCAGGGACACCGAGGAGACAGCCAGGGCCCCCCAGGGACACCTAGAAGACAGCCAGGGCACCACAGGAACAGCCAGGGCACCCCCGGGGACACCCAGGGGACCCCAGGGACACCTAGGGGACAGCCAGGGCACCCAGAGGGACACCCAGGGCACCCCCAGGGACACCTAGGGGACAGCCAGGGCACTCCCAGGGACACCTAGGGGACAGGCAGGGCACCCTTGGGACAGCCAGGGCTCCCCCAGGGACAACTAGGGGACAGCCAGGGACCCCCAGGGACACCTAAGTGACAGCCAGGGCACTCCCAGGGACACCTAGGGGACAGGCAGGGCACCCTAGGGTCAGCCAGGGCTCCCCCAGGGACAACTAGGGGACAGCCAGGGAACCCCCAGGGACACCTAGGGGACAGTCAGGGCACTCCAGGGACACCTAGGGGACAGCCAGAGCACCCCAAGGACAGCCAGGGCACCCCCAGGGACACCTCGGGGACAGGCAGGGCACCCCCAGGGACACATAAGGGACAGCCAGGGTACCCCAGGGACACCAAGGGGACAGCCAGGACACCCCCAGGGACACCTAGGGGACAGCTAGGGCACCCCAGGGACAGCCAGGGCCCCCCCAGGGATAGCCCCGGCATCCCCGGGGACACCTAGGGGACAGCCAGGGCACCCAAGGGACACCCAGGGCACCCCCAGGGACACCAAGGGGACAGCCAGGGCACCTCCAGGGACACCTATGGGACACCCAGGGCACCCCCAGGGACACCAAGGGGACAGCCAGGGCACTTCCAGGGACACCTAGGGGACAGGGAGGTCACCCCCAGGGACACCAAGGGGACAGCCACGGCACCCCAGGGACACCTAGGGGACAGCCAGGGCACCCCAGGGACAGCCAGGGTACCCCCAGGGACCCCTAGGGGACAGCCTGGGCACCCCCAGGGACACCTAGGGGACAGCCAGGGCACCCCAGGGACACCCAGGGCACCCCCAGGGACAGCTAGGGGACAGCCAGGGCATCCCCAGGGACACCACAGCACCCCCAGGGACACTTAGGGGACAGCCAGGGCCCTCCCAGGGACACCAGGGTACACCCAGGGCCCCCCCAGGGACAGACAAGGCACCCCTAGGGACACCTATGGGACAGCCAGGGACCCCCAGGGACAGCCAGGGCACCCCCAGGGACACCTAGGGGACAGCCAGGGCACCCCATGGACGCCTTGGGGACAGCAAGGCACCCCAAGGACACCTAGGGGACAGCCAGGGCACCACAGGAACAGCCAGGGCACCCCCGGGGACACCCAGGGGACCCCAGGGACACCTAGGGGACAGCCAGGGCACCCAGAGGGACACCCAGGGCACCCCCAGGGACACCTAGGGGACAGCCAGGGCACTCCCAGGGACACCTAGGGGACAGGCAGGGCACCCTTGGGACAGCCAGGGCTCCCCCAGGGACAACTAGGGGACAGCCAGGGACCCCCAGGGACACCTAGGTGACAGCCAGGGCACTCCCAGGGACACCTAGGGGACAGGCAGGGCACCCTAGGGTCAGCCAGGGTTCCCCCAGGGACAACTAGGGGACAGCCAGGGAACCCCCAGGGACACCTAGGGGACAGTCAGGGCACTCCAGGGACACCTAGGGGACAGCCAGAGCACCCCAAGGACAGCCAGGGCACCCCCAGGGACACCTCGGGGAAAGGCAGGGCATCCCCAGGGACACCTAGGGGACAGCAAGGCATCCTAGGGACACCCTGGGCACCCCCAGGGACACCAAGGGGACAGCCAGGGCACCCCCAGGGACACCTAGGGGACAGCTAGGGCACCCCAGGGACAGCCAGGGCCCCCCCAGGGATAGCCAGGGCATCACCGGGGACACCTAGGGGAAAGCCAGGGCACCCCAGGGACACCCAGGGCACCCCCAGGGACACCAAGGGGACAGCCAGGGCACCTCCAGGGACACCTAGGGGACAGGCAGGTCACCCCCAGGGACACCTAGGGGACAGCCAGGGCACCCCAGGGACAGCCAGGGTACCCCCAGGGACCCCTAGGGGACAGCCAGGGTACCCCCAGGGACACGTAGGGGACAGCTAGGGCACACCAGGGACAGCCAGGGCACCCCAGGGACACCTAGGGGACAGCCAGGGCACCCCAGGGACACCCAGGGCACCCCCAGGGACACGTAGGGGACAGCTAGGGCACACCAGGGACAGCCAGGTCACCCCCAGGGACACCTAGGGGACAGCCAGGGCACCCCCAGGGACACCTAGGGGACAGCTAGGGCACACCAGGGACAGCCAGGGCCCCCCCAAGGACACCTAGGGGACAGCCAGGGCACCCCAGGGACACCCAGGGCACCCCCAGGGACACGTAGGGGACAGCTAGGGCACACCAGGGACAGCCAGGGCACCCCCAGGGACACCTAGGGGACAGCCAGGGCACCCCAGGGACACCCAGGGCACCCCCAGGGACACGTAGGGGACAGCTAGGGCACACCAGGGACAGCCAGGGCACCCCCAGGGACACCTAGGGGACAGCCAGGGCACCCCAGGGACACCCAGGGCACCCCCAGGGACACGTAGGGGACAGCCAGGGCCCTCCCAGGGACACCAGGGTACACCCAGGGCCCCCCCAGGGACAGACAAGGCACCCCTAGGGACACCTATGGGACAGCCAGGGACCCCCAGGGACAGCCAGGGCACCCCCAGGGACACCTAGGGGACAGCCAGGGCACCCCAGGGACGCCTTGGGGACAGCAAGGCACCCCAAGGACACCTAGGGGACAGCCAGGGCACCCCAGGGAAAGCCAGGGCACCCCAGGGACACCTAGGGGACAGCCAGGGACCCCCAGGGACAGCCAGGGCACCCCCAGGGACTCCAGGGCATCCCCAGGGACACCTAGGGGACAGGCAGGGCACCCCCAGGTACAGCCAGGGGACAGCCAGGGCCCCCCCAGAGGTTGAAGGGGCCCCCCCGCTCCAAACCCAGCACGGATGCCTGCGTTGCGGCCCCCCAAAAACCCATGGCCGCCCCTCGAGCTGATATCGACCCCCCCACAGCATCATTGATCCCCACCCGAGTGTCACTGACCCCCCCAATGTCATTGATGCCCCCCCAATATTCCATTGATCCTTCCTCAGCGTCGCTGACCCCCCCCAAAATTCCATTGATCCCCTCCACTTGATCCCGCCCTTTTTCTCCCCTCACGTTTCCCGCCCTTTTTCTCCCCTCACGTTTCCCGCCCTTTTTCTCCCCTCACGTTTCCCGCACTTTTTCGTGGGGAACGACCCCTGAGGGGTCCTGTGGAAGGATTCTGGAGGTCCGAGGGGTGAATTTGGGGTTTGAAGGGAGGTTTTGGGGGGTCCCAGGGATGGATTTGGGGGTTTTTGGGGGTCCAAGGGATGGATTTGGGGGTCCCGGGGTGGATCTGGGGTCCTGGGGAGGTTTTGGGGGGTCCCAGGGGTGGATTTGGGGTTCATGGGGAGGGGTTTGGGGGTTTTTTGGGGTCCCAGGGGTGAATTTGGGGTCTGGGGAGGGGTTTTTGGGGGTCCCTCACCTGCAGGGCGTCGCGGGTGTGGCAGCGGGAGGGGGCAGCGGGGGGGGCCCAGCGCCCACCCCCCCTTGGGCTTCAGGAGGGCGTCGATGAGACCGAAACAGCTCGGGGGCGGGGGGGTCAAAAACGGGGGGGGGTCACGGGCTGGAACCCCCCAGTGCCCCCCAAACCACCCCCAGGGACCCCCCGACCTCCAGGAGCCCGCAAAACCCTCCTCAGGTTCCTTTGATGCCTCAAATGGGCCGCCCAAACCTCCCGAAGATCCCCGAAAAACACCCACAGCAGCCCCTTGAGACTCCCCGCAGACCCCCCAAACCCCTCCAGGACAACTCGGGACCCCCAGGACCCCCCAAAATCCGCCCCCCCCTCCCCCTGAGGCCTCATTTGACCCGCTCCACGTTGCGGACAGGCACCAGCTGATCAAGCCACAAGCACCAGCACCTGCGGGACTGGGATGGACTGGGAGCACTGGGAGGGTGATCAGAGAGAACTGGGATGGACGGGGAGTGGACTGGGACGAACTGGCAGGCGTGTGGGGGTCCATGGTGGGCACACGGTGCCTTACTGGTCTGTACTGGGATGGGTCTAATGGCCCCAGGGGAGGGGGTCTGGCCACACTGGTCCAGACTGGGAGGGGTGTCACCATGGCGCCGGAGGCGGAGTCGAGGATACGAGCGAGGCAGGGACACCTAGGGGACAGCCAGGGCACCCCCAGGGACACCTAAAGGACAGCCAGGGCACCCCAGGGACACCTAGGGGACAGCCAGGGCACCCACAGGGACACTCAGGGCACCCCAGGGACACCTAGGGGACATCAAGGGCACCCCAGAGGCAGCCACGGCACCCCACAGATAGCCAGGGAACCCCCAGGGACACCTAAGGGATAGCCAGGGCACCCCCAGGGACACCTAAGGAACAGCCAGGGCACCCCCAGGGACACCTATGGGACAGCCAGGGCAGCCCTGGGACACCTACGGGACAGCCAGGGCACCCCCGGGGCACCCCAGGGACACCCAGGGCACCCCCAGGGACACCCAGGGCACCCCCAGGGACACCGAGGAGACAGCCAGGGCCCCCCAGGGACACCTAGAAGACAGCCAGGGCACCACAGGAACAGCCAGGGCACCCCCGGGGACACCCAGGGGACCCCAGGGACACCTAGGGGACAGCCAGGGCACCCAGAGGGACACCCAGGGCACCCCCAGGGACACCTAGGGGACAGCCAGGGCACTCCCAGGGACACCTAGGGGACAGGCAGGGCACCCTTGGGACAGCCAGGCCTCCCCCAGGGACAACTAGGGGACAGCCAGGGACCCCCAGGGACACCTAGGTGACAGCCAGGGCACTCCCAGGGACACCTAGGGGACAGGCAGGGCACCCTAGGGTCAGCCAGGGCTCCCCCAGGGACACCTAGGGGACAGTCAGGGCACTCCAGGGACACCTAGGGGACAGCCAGAGCACCCCAAGGACAGCCAGGGCACCCCCAGGGACACCTCGGGGACAGGCAGGGCACCCCCAGGGACACCTAGGGGACAGGCAGGGCACCCCCAGGGACATCTAGGGGACAGCAAGGCACCCCAGGGACACCCTGGGCACCCCCAGGGACACATAAGGGACAGCCAGGGTACCCCAGGGACACCAAGGGGACAGCCAGGGCACCCCCAGGGACACCTAGGGGACAGCTAGGGCACCCCAGGGACAGCCAGGGCCCCCCCAGGGATAGCCCGGGCACCTCCAGGGACACCTATGGGACAGCCAGGGCACCCCCAGGGACACCAAGGGGACAGCCAGGGCACTTCCAGGGACACCTAGGGGACAGGGAGGTCACCCCCAGGGACACCAAGGGGACAGCCACGGCACCCCAGGGACACCTAGGGGACAGCCAGGGCACCCCAGGGACAGCCAGGGTACCCCCAGGGACCCCTAGGGGACAGCCTGGGCACCCCCAGGGACACCTAGGGGACAGCCAGGGCACCCCAGGGACACCCAGGGCACCCCCAGGGACAGCTAGGGGACAGCCAGGGCATCCCCAGGGACACCAGAGCACCCCCAGGGACACTTAGGGGACAGCCAGGGTCCTCCCAGGGACACCAGGGTACACCCAGGGCCCCCCCAGGGACAGACAAGGCACCCCTAGGGACACCTATGGGACAGCCAGGGACCCCCAGGGACAGCCAGGGCACCCCCAGGGACACCTAGGGGACAGCCAGGGCACCCCAGGGACGCCTTGGGGACAGCAAGGCACCCCAAGGACACCTAGGGGACAGCCAGGGCACCCCAGGGACACTCAGGGCACCCCAGGGACACCTAGGGGACATCAAGGGCACCCCAGAGGCAGCCACGGCACCCCACAGATAGCCAGGGAACCCCCAGGAACACCTAAGGGACAGCCAGGGCACCCCAGGGACACCTAGGGGACAGGCAGGGCACCCTAGGGTCAGCCAGGGCTCCCCCAGAGACAACTAGGGGACAGCCAGGGAACCCCCAGGGACACCTAGGGGACAGCCAGGGCACCCCAGGGACAGCCAGGGTACCCCCAGGGACCCCTAGGGGACAGCCTGGGCACCCCCAGGGACACCTAGGGGACAGCCAGGGCACCCCAGGGACACCCAGGGCACCCCCAGGGACAGCTAGGGGACAGCCAGGGCATCCCCAGGGACACCAGAGCACCCCCAGGGACACTTAGGGGACAGCCAGGGTCCTCCCAGGGACACCAGGGTACACCCAGGGCCCCCCCAGGGACAGACAAGGCACCCCTAGGGACACCTATGGGACAGCCAGGGACCCCCAGGGACAGCCAGGGCACCCCCAGGGACACCTAGGGGACAGCCAGGGCACCCCAGGGACGCCTTGGGGACAGCAAGGCACCCCAAGGACACCTAGGGGACAGCCAGGGCACCCCAGGGACACTCAGGGCACCCCAGGGACACCTAGGGGACATCAAGGGCACCCCAGAGGCAGCCACGGCACCCCACAGATAGCCAGGGAACCCCCAGGAACACCTAAGGGACAGCCAGGGCACCCCCAGGGACACCTAAGGAACAGCCAGGGCACCCCCAGGGACACCTATGGGACAGCCAGGGCAGCCCTGGGACACCTAGGGGACAGCCAGGGCACCCCCAGGGACACCTATAGGAAAGCCTGGGCACCCCAGGGACAGCCAGGGCACCCCAGGGACACCTAGGGGACAGCCAGGGCCCCCCAGGGACACCTAGAAGACAGCCAGGGCACCACAGGAACAGCCAGGGCACCCCCGGGGACACCCAGGGGACCCCAGGGACACCTAGGGGACAGCCAGGGCACCCAGAGGGACACCCAGGGCACCCCCAGGGACACCTAGGGGACAGCCAGGGCACTCCCAGGGACACCTAGGGGACAGGCAGGGCACCCTTGGGACAGCCAGGGCTCCCCCAGGGACAACTAGGGGACAGCCAGGGACCCCCAGGGACACCTAGGTGACAGCCAGGGCACTCCCAGGGACACCTAGGGGACAGGCAGGGCACCCTAGGGTCAGCCAGGGCTCCCCCAGGGACAACTAGGGGACAGCCAGGGAACCCCCAGGGACACCTAGGGGACAGTCAGGGCACTCCAGGGACACCTAGGGGACAGCCAGAGCACCCCAAGGACAGCCAGGGCACCCCCAGGGACACCTAGGGGACAGGCAGGGCACCCCCAGGGACACCTAGGGGACAGCAAGGCACCCCAGGGACACCCTGGGCACCCCCAGGGACACATAAGGGACAGCCAGGGTACCCCAGGGACACCAAGGGGACAGCCAGGGCACCCCCAGGGACATCTAGGGGACAGCTAGGGCACCCCAGGGACAGCCAGGGCCCCCCCAGGGATAGCCAGGGCATCCCCGGGGACACCTAGGGGACAGCCAGGGCCCCCCAGGGACACCTAGAAGACAGCCAGGGCACCACAGGAACAGCCAGGGCACCCCCGGGGACACCCAGGGGACCCCAGGGACACCTAGGGGACAGCCAGGGCACCCAGAGGGACACCCAGGGCACCCCCAGGGACACCTAGGGGACAGCCAGGGCACTCCCAGGGACACCTAGGGGACAGGCAGGGCACCCTTGGGACAGCCAGGCCTCCCCCAGGGACAACTAGGGGACAGCCAGGGACCCCCAGGGACACCTAGGTGACAGCCAGGGCACTCCCAGGGACACCTAGGGGACAGGCAGGGCACCCTAGGGTCAGCCAGGGCTCCCCCAGGGACAACTAGGGGACAGCCAGGGAACCCCCAGGGACACCTAGGGGACAGTCAGGGCACTCCAGGGACACCTAGGGGACAGCCAGAGCACCCCAAGGACAGCCAGGGCACCCCCAGGGACACCTCGGGGACAGGCAGGGCACCCCCAGGGACACATAAGGGACAGCCAGGGTACCCCAGGGACACCAAGGGGACAGCCAGGACACCCCCAGGGACACCTAGGGGACAGCTAGGGCACCCCAGGGACAGCCAGGGCCCCCCCAGGGATAGCCCCGGCATCCCCGGGGACACCTAGGGGACAGCCAGGGCACCCAAGGGACACCCAGGGCACCCCCAGGGACACCAAGGGGACAGCCAGGGCACCTCCAGGGACACCTATGGGACAGCCAGGGCACCCCCAGGGACACCAAGGGGACAGCCAGGGCACTTCCAGGGACACCTAGGGGACAGGGAGGTCACCCCCAGGGACACCAAGGGGACAGCCACGGCACCCCAGGGACACCTAGGGGACAGCCAGGGCACCCCAGGGACAGCCAGGGTACCCCCAGGGACCCCTAGGGGACAGCCTGGGCACCCCCAGGGACACCTAGGGGACAGCCAGGGCACCCCAGGGACACCCAGGGCACCCCCAGGGACAGCTAGGGGACAGCCAGGGCATCCCCAGGGACACCACAGCACCCCCAGGGACACTTAGGGGACAGCCAGGGCCCTCCCAGGGACACCAGGGTACACCCAGGGCCCCCCCAGGGACAGACAAGGCACCCCTAGGGACACCTATGGGACAGCCAGGGACCCCCAGGGACAGCCAGGGCACCCCCAGGGACACCTAGGGGACAGCCAGGGCACCCCATGGACGCCTTGGGGACAGCAAGGCACCCCAAGGACACCTAGGGGACAGCCAGGGCACCACAGGGACACTCAGGGCACCCCTGGGACACCTAGGGGACATCAAGGGCACCCCAGAGGCAGCCACGGCACCCCACAGATAGCCAGGGAACCCCCAGGGACACCTAAGGGACAGCCAGGGCACCCCCAGGGACACCTAAGGAACAGCCAGGGCACCCCCAGGGACACCTATGGGACAGCCAGGGCAGCCCTGGGACACCTAGGGGACAGCCAGGGCACTCCCAGGGACACCTATAGGAAAGCCTGGGCACCCCAGGGACAGCCAGGGCAGCCCAGGGACACCTAGGGGACAGCCAGGGCCCCCCAGGGACACCTAGAAGACAGCCAGGGCACCACAGGAACAGCCAGGGCACCCCCGGGGACACCCAGGGGACCCCAGGGACACCTAGGGGACAGCCAGGGCACCCAGAGGGACACCCAGGGCACCCCCAGGGACACCTAGGGGACAGCCAGGGCACTCCCAGGGACACCTAGGGGACAGGCAGGGCACCCTTGGGACAGCCAGGGCTCCCCCAGGGACAACTAGGGGACAGCCAGGGACCCCCAGGGACACCTAGGTGACAGCCAGGGCACTCCCAGGGACACCTAGGGGACAGGCAGGGCACCCTAGGGTCAGCCAGGGTTCCCCCAGGGACAACTAGGGGACAGCCAGGGAACCCCCAGGGACACCTAGGGGACAGTCAGGGCACTCCAGGGACACCTAGGGGACAGCCAGAGCACCCCAAGGACAGCCAGGGCACCCCCAGGGACACCTCGGGGAAAGGCAGGGCATCCCCAGGGACACCTAGGGGACAGCAAGGCACCCTAGGGACACCCTGGGCACCCCCAGGGACACCAAGGGGACAGCCAGGGCACCCCCAGGGACACCTAGGGGACAGCTAGGGCACCCCAGGGACAGCCAGGGCCCCCCCAGGGATAGCCAGGGCATCACCGGGGACACCTAGGGGACAGCCAGGTCACCCCCAGGGACACCTAGGGGACAGCCAGGGTACCCCCAGGGACACCTAGGGGACAGCTAGGGCACACTAGGGACAGCCAGGGCCCCCCCAAGGACACCTAGGGGACAGCCAGGGCACCCCAGGGACACCCAGGGCACCCCCAGGGACACGTAGGGGACAGCTAGGGCACACCAGGGACAGCCAGGGCACCCCCAGGGACACCTAGGGGACAGCCAGGGCACCCCAGGGACACCCAGGGCACCCCCAGGGACACGTAGGGGACAGCTAGGGCACACCAGGGACAGCCAGGGCACCCCCAGGGACACCTAGGGGACAGCCAGGGCACCCCAGGGACACCCAGGGCACCCCCAGGGACACGTAGGGGACAGCCAGGGCCCTCCCAGGGACACCAGGGTACACCCAGGGCCCCCCCAGGGACAGACAAGGCACCCCTAGGGACACCTATGGGACAGCCAGGGACCCCCAGGGACAGCCAGTGCACCCCCAGGGACACCTAGGGGACAGCCAGGGCACCCCAGGGACGCCTTGGGGACAGCAAGGCACCCCAAGGACACCTAGGGGACAGCCAGGGCACCCCAGGGAAAGCCAGGGCACCCCAGGGACACCTAGGGGACAGCCAGGGACCCCCAGGGACAGCCAGGGCACCCCCAGGGACTCCAGGGCATCCCCAGGGACACCTAGGGGACAGCCAGGGCACCCACAGGTACAGCCAGGGGACAGCCAGGGCCCCCCCAGAGGTTGAAGGGGCCCCCCCGCTCCAAACCCAGCACGGATGCCTGCGTTGCGGCCCCCCAAAAACCCATGGCCGCCCCTCGAGCTGATATCGACCCCCCCACAGCATCATTGATCCCCACCCGAGTGTCACTGACCCCCCCAATGTCATTGATGCCCCCCCAATATTCCATTGATCCTTCCTCAGCGTCGCTGACCCCCCCCAAAATTCCATTGATCCCCTCCACTTGATCCCGCCCTTTTTCTCCCCTCACGTTTCCCGCCCTTTTTCTCCCCTCACGTTTCCCGCCCTTTTTCTCCCCTCACGTTTCCCGCACTTTTTCGTGGGGAACGACCCCTGAGGGGTCCTGTGGAAGGATTCTGGAGGTCCGAGGGGTGAATTTGGGGTTTGAAGGGAGGTTTTGGGGGGTCCCAGGGATGGATTTGGGGGTTTTTGGGGGTCCAAGGGATGGATTTGGGGGTCCCGGGGTGGATCTGGGGTCCTGGGGAGGTTTTGGGGGGTCCCAGGGGTGGATTTGGGGTTCATGGGGAGGGGTTTGGGGGTTTTTTGGGGTCCCAGGGGTGAATTTGGGGTCTGGGGAGGGGTTTTTGGGGGTCCCTCACCTGCAGGGCGTCGCGGGTGTGGCAGGGGGAGGGGGCAGCGGGGGGGGGCCCAGCGCCCACCCCCCCTTGGGCTTCAGGAGGGCGTCGATGAGACCGAAACAGCTCGGGGGCGGGGGGGTCAAAAACGGGGGGGGGTCACGGGCTGGAACCCCCCAGTGCCCCCCAAACCACCCCCAGGGACCCCCCGACCTCCAGGAGCCCGCAAAACCCTCCTCAGGTTCCTTTGATGCCTCAAATGGGCCGCCCAAACCTCCCGAAGATCCCCGAAAAACACCCACAGCAGCCCCTTGAGACTCCCCGCAGACCCCCCAAACCCCTCCAGGACAACTCGGGACCCCCAGGACCCCCCAAAATCCGCCCCCCCCTCCCCCTGAGGCCTCATTTGACCCGCTCCACGTTGCGGACAGGCACCAGCTGATCAAGCCACAAGCACCAGCACCTGCGGGACTGGGATGGACTGGGAGCACTGGGAGGGTGATCAGAGAGAACTGGGATGGACGGGGAGTGGACTGGGACGAACTGGCAGGCGTGTGGGGGTCCATGGTGGGCACACGGTGCCTTACTGGTCTGTACTGGGATGGGTCTAATGGCCCCAGGGGAGGGGGTCTGGCCACACTGGTCCAGACTGGGAGGGGTGTCACCATGGCGCCGGAGGCGGAGTCGAGGATACGAGCGAGGCAGGGACACCTAGGGGACAGCCAGGGCACCCCCAGGGACACCTAAAGGACAGCCAGGGCACCCCAGGGACACCTAGGGGACAGCCAGGGCACCCACAGGGACACTCAGGGCACCCCAGGGACACCTAGGGGACATCAAGGGCACCCCAGAGGCAGCCACGGCACCCCACAGATAGCCAGGGAACCCCCAGGGACACCTAAGGGATAGCCAGGGCACCCCCAGGGACACCTAAGGAACAGCCAGGGCACCCCCAGGGACACCTATGGGACAGCCAGGGCAGCCCTGGGACACCTACGGGACAGCCAGGGCACCCCCGGGCACCCCAGGGACACCCAGGGCACCCCCAGGGACACCCAGGGCACCCCCAGGGACACCGAGGAGACAGCCAGGGCCCCCCAGGGACACCTAGAAGACAGCCAGGGCACCACAGGAACAGCCAGGGCACCCCCGGGGACACCCAGGGGACCCCAGGGACACCTAGGGGACAGCCAGGGCACCCAGAGGGACACCCAGGGCACCCCCAGGGACACCTAGGGGACAGCCAGGGCACTCCCAGGGACACCTAGGGGACAGGCAGGGCACCCTTGGGACAGCCAGGGCTCCCCCAGGGACAACTAGGGGACAGCCAGGGACCCCCAGGGACACCTAGGTGACAGCCAGGGCACTCCCAGGGACACCTAGGGGACAGGCAGGGCACCCTAGGGTCAGCCAGGGCTCCCCCAGGGACAACTAGGGGACAGCCAGGGAACCCCCAGGGACACCTAGGGGACAGTCAGGGCACTCCAGGGACACCTAGGGGACAGCCAGAGCCCCCCAAGGACAGCCAGGGCACCCCCAGGGACACCTCGGGGACAGGCAGGGCACCCCCAGGGACACCTAGGGGACAGGCAGGGCACCCCCAGGGACATCTAGGGGACAGCAAGGCACCCCAGGGACACCCTGGGCACCCCCAGGGACACATAAGGGACAGCCAGGGTACCCCAGGGACACCAAGGGGACAGCCAGGGCACCCCCAGGGACACCTAGGGGACAGCTAGGGCACCCCAGGGACAGCCAGGGCCCCCCCAGGGATAGCCCGGGCATCCCCGGGGACACCTAGGGGACAGCCAGGGCACCCAAGGGACACCCAGGGCACCCCCAGGGACACCAAGCGGACAGCCAGGGCACCTCCAGGGACACCTATGGGACAGCCAGGGCACCCCCAGGGACACCAAGGGGACAGCCAGGGCACTTCCAGGGACACCTAGGGGACAGGGAGGTCACCCCCAGGGACACCAAGGGGACAGCCACGGCACCCCAGGGACACCTAGGGGACAGCCAGGGCACCCCAGGGACAGCCAGGGTACCCCCAGGGACCCCTAGGGGACAGCCTGGGCACCCCCAGGGACACCTAGGGGACAGCCAGGGCACCCCAGGGACACCCAGGGCACCCCCAGGGACAGCTAGGGGACAGCCAGGGCATCCCCAGGGACACCAGAGCACCCCCAGGGACACTTAGGGGACAGCCAGGGTCCTCCCAGGGACACCAGGGTACACCCAGGGCCCCCCCAGGGACAGACAAGGCACCCCTAGGGACACCTATGGGACAGCCAGGGACCCCCAGGGACAGCCAGGGCACCCCCAGGGACACCTAGGGGACAGCCAGGGCACCCCAGGGACGCCTTGGGGACAGCAAGGCACCCCAAGGACACCTAGGGGACAGCCAGGGCACCCCAGGGACACTCAGGGCACCCCAGGGACACCTAGGGGACATCAAGGGCACCCCAGAGGCAGCCACGGCACCCCACAGATAGCCAGGGAACCCCCAGGAACACCTAAGGGACAGCCAGGGCACCCCAGGGACACCTAGGGGACAGGCAGGGCACCCTAGGGTCAGCCAGGGCTCCCCCAGGGACAACTAGGGGACAGCCAGGGAACCCCCAGGGACACCTAGGGGACAGCCAGGGCACCCCAGGGACAGCCAGGGTACCCCCAGGGACCCCTAGGGGACAGCCTGGGCACCCCCAGGGACACCTAGGGGACAGCCAGGGCACCCCAGGGACACCCAGGGCACCCCCAGGGACAGCTAGGGGACAGCCAGGGCATCCCCAGGGACACCAGAGCACCCCCAGGGACACTTAGGGGACAGCCAGGGTCCTCCCAGGGACACCAGGGTACACCCAGGGCCCCCCCAGGGACAGACAAGGCACCCCTAGGGACACCTATGGGACAGCCAGGGACCCCCAGGGACAGCCAGGGCACCCCCAGGGACACCTAGGGGACAGCCAGGGCACCCCAGGGACGCCTTGGGGACAGCAAGGCACCCCAAGGACACCTAGGGGACAGCCAGGGCACCCCAGGGACACTCAGGGCACCCCAGGGACACCTAGGGGACATCAAGGGCACCCCAGAGGCAGCCACGGCACCCCACAGATAGCCAGGGAACCCCCAGGAACACCTAAGGGACAGCCAGGGCACCCCCAGGGACACCTAAGGAACAGCCAGGGCACCCCCAGGGACACCTATGGGACAGCCAGGGCAGCCCTGGGACACCTAGGGGACAGCCAGGGCACCCCCAGGGACACCTATAGGAAAGCCTGGGCACCCCAGGGACAGCCAGGGCACCCCAGGGACACCTAGGGGACAGCCAGGGCCCCCCAGGGACACCTAGAAGACAGCCAGGGCACCACAGGAACAGCCAGGGCACCCCCGGGGACACCCAGGGGACCCCAGGGACACCTAGGGGACAGCCAGGGCACCCAGAGGGACACCCAGGGCACCCCCAGGGACACCTAGGGGACAGCCAGGGCACTCCCAGGGACACCTAGGGGACAGGCAGGGCACCCTTGGGACAGCCAGGGCTCCCCCAGGGACAACTAGGGGACAGCCAGGGACCCCCAGGGACACCTAGGTGACAGCCAGGGCACTCCCAGGGACACCTAGGGGACAGGCAGGGCACCCTAGGGTCAGCCAGGGCTCCCCCAGGGACAACTAGGGGACAGCCAGGGAACCCCCAGGGACACCTAGGGGACAGTCAGGGCACTCCAGGGACACCTAGGGGACAGCCAGAGCACCCCAAGGACAGCCAGGGCACCCCCAGGGACACCTAGGGGACAGGCAGGGCACCCCCAGGGACACCTAGGGGACAGCAAGGCACCCCAGGGACACCCTGGGCACCCCCAGGGACACATAAGGGACAGCCAGGGTACCCCAGGGACACCAAGGGGACAGCCAGGGCACCCCCAGGGACATCTAGGGGACAGCTAGGGCACCCCAGGGACAGCCAGGGCCCCCCCAGGGATAGCCAGGGCATCCCCGGGGACACCTAGGGGACAGCCAGGGCACCCCAGGGACACCCAGGGCACCCCCAGGGACACCAAGGGGACAGCCAGGGCACCTCCAGGGACACCTATGGGACAGCCAGGGCACCCCCAGGGACACCAAGGGGACAGCCAGGGCACCTCCAGGGACACCTAGGGGACAGGCAGGTCACCCCCAGGGACACCTAGGGGACAGCCAGGGCACCCCAGGGACAGCCAGGGCACCCCCAGGGACGCCTAGGGGACAGCCAGGGCACCCCAGGGACGCCTTGGGGACAGCAAGGCACCCCAAGGACACCTAGGGGACAGCCAGGGCACCCCAGGGAAAGCCAGGGCACCCCAGGGACACCTAGGACACCCCCAGGGACACCTAGGGCACAGGCAGGGCACCCCCAGGGACCCCTAGGGGACAGCCAGGGTACCCCCCAGGGACAGCCGGGGCACCCCTAGAGCACCTCAGGGACACCCAGGGCACCCCCAGGGACACGTAGGGGACAGCTAGGGCACACCAGGGACAGCCAGGGCACCCCCAGGGACACTTAGGGGACAGCCAGGGCACCCCAGGGACGCCTTGGGGACAGCAAGGCACCCCAAGGACACCTAGGGGACAGCCAGGGCACCCCAGGGAAAGCCAGGGCACCCCAGGGACACCTAGGGGACAGCCAGGGACCCCCAGGGACAGCCAGGGCACCCCCAGGGACTCCAGGGCATCCCCAGGGACACCTAGGGGACAGGCAGGGCACCCCCAGGTACAGCCAGGGGACAGCCAGGGCCCCCCCAGAGGTTGAAGGGGCCCCCCCGCTCCAAACCCAGCACGGATGCCTGCGTTGCGGCCCCCCAAAAACCCATGGCCGCCCCTCGAGCTGATATCGACCCCCCCACAGCATCATTGATCCCCACCCGAGTGTCACTGACCCCCCCAATGTCATTGATGCCCCCCCAATATTCCATTGATCCTTCCTCAGCGTCGCTGACCCCCCCCAAAATTCCATTGATCCCCTCCACTTGATCCCGCCCTTTTTCTCCCCTCACGTTTCCCGCCCTTTTTCTCCCCTCACGTTTCCCGCCCTTTTTCTCCCCTCACGTTTCCCGCACTTTTTCGTGGGGAACGACCCCTGAGGGGTCCTGTGGAAGGATTCTGGAGGTCCGAGGGGTGAATTTGGGGTTTGAAGGGAGGTTTTGGGGGGTCCCAGGGATGGATTTGGGGGTTTTTGGGGGTCCAAGGGATGGATTTGGGGGTCCCGGGGTGGATCTGGGGTCCTGGGGAGGTTTTGGGGGGTCCCAGGGGTGGATTTGGGGTTCATGGGGAGGGGTTTGGGGGTTTTTTTGGGGCCTCAGGGGTGAATTTGGGGTCCGGGGAGAGGTTTTGGGGGTTTTTTGGGGTCCCAGGGGTGAATTTGGGGTCTGGGGAGGGGTTTTTGGGGGTCCCCCACCTGCAGGGCGTCGCGGGGGTGGCAGGGGGAGGGGGCAGCGGGGGGGGCCCAGCGCCCACCCCCCCTTGGGCTTCAGGAGGGCGTCGATGAGACCGAAACAGCTCGGGGGGGGGGGGTCAAAAACGGGGGGGGGTCACGGGCTGGAACCCCCCAGTGCCCCCCAAACCACCCCCAGGGCCCCCCCGACCTCCAGGAGCCCGCAAAACCCTCCTCAGGTTCCTTTGATGCCTCAAATGGGCCGCCCAAACCTCCCGAAGATCCCCGAAAAACACCCACAGCAGCCCCTTGAGACTCCCCGCAGACCCCCCAAACCCCTCCAGGACAACTCGGGACCCCCAGGACCCCCCAAAATCCGCCCCCCCCTCCCCCTGAGGCCTCATTTGACCCGCTCCACGTTGCGGACAGGCACCAGCTGATCAAGCCACAAGCACCAGCACCTGCGGGACTGGGATGGACTGGGAGCACTGGGAGGGTGATCAGAGAGAACTGGGATGGACGGGGAGTGGACTGGGACGAACTGGCAGGCGTGTGGGGGTCCATGGTGGGCACACGGTGCCTTACTGGTCTGTACTGGGATGGGTCTAATGGCCCCAGGGGAGGGGGTGTGGCCACACCGGTCCAGACTGGGAGGGGTGTCACCATGGCGCCGGAGGCGGAGTCGAGGATACGAGCGAGGCAGGGACACCTAGGGGACAGCCAGGGCACACCCAGGGACACCTAAAGGACAGCCAGGGCACCCCAGGGACACCTAGGGGACAGCCAGGGCACCCACAGGGACACTCAGGGCACCCCAGGGACACCTAGGGGACATCAAGGGCACCCCAGAGGCAGCCACGGCACCCCACAGATAGCCAGGGAACCCCCAGGGACACCTAAGGGACAGCCAGGGCACCCCCAGGGACACCTAAGGAACAGCCAGGGCACCTCCAGGGACACCTATGGGACAGCCAGGGCACCCCCAGGAACACCAAGGGGACAGCCAGGGCACCTCCAGGGACACCTAGGGGACAGGGAGGTCACCCCCAGGGACACCAAGGGGACAGCCACGGCACCCCAGGGACACCTAGGGGACAGCCAGGGCACCCCAGGGCCAGCCGGGGCACCCCTAGAGCACCTCAGGGACACCCAGGGCACCCCCAGAGACAGCTAGGGGACAGCCAGGGCATCCCCAGGGACACCAGAGCACCCCCAGGGACACTTAGGGGACAGCCAGGGCCCTCCCCGGGACACCAGGGTACACCCAGGGCCCCCCCAGGGACAGACAAGGCACCCCTAGGGACACCTATGGGACAGCCAGGGACCCCCAGGGACAGCCAGGGCACCCCAAGGGACACCTAGGGGACAGCCAGGGCACCCCAGGGACGCCTTGGGGACAGCAAGGCACCCCAAGGACACCTAGGGGACAGCCAGGGCACCCCAGGGACACTCAGGGCACCCCAGGGACACCTAGGGGACATCAAGGGCACCCCAGAGGCAGCCACGGCACCCCACAGATAGCCAGGGAACCCCCAGGGACACCTAAGGGACAGCCAGGGCACCCCCAGGGACACCTAAGGAACAGCCAGGGCACCCCCAGGGACACCTATGGGACAGCCAGGGCAGCCCTGGGACACCTAAGGGACAGCCAGGGCACCCCCAGGGACACCTATAGGAAAGCCTGGGCACCCCAGGGATAGCCAGGGCACCCCAGGGACACCTAGGGGACAGCCAGGGCCCCCCAGGGACACCTAGAAGACAGCCAGGGCACCACAGGAACAGCCAGGGCACCCCCGGGGACACCCAGGGGACCCCAGGGACACCTAGGGGACAGCCAGGGCACCCAGAGGGACACCCAGGGCACCCCCAGGGACACCTAGGGGACAGCCAGGGCACTCCCAGGGACACCTAGGGGACAGGCAGGGCACCCTTGGGACAGCCAGGGCTCCCCCAGGGACAACTAGGGGACAGCCAGGGACCCCCAGGGACACCTAAGTGACAGCCAGGGCACTCCCAGGGACACCTAGGGGACAGGCAGGGCACCCTAGGGTCAGCCAGGGCTCCCCCAGGGACAACTAGGGGACAGCCAGGGAACCCCCAGGGACACCTAGGGGACAGTCAGGGCACTCCAGGGACACCTAGGGGACAGCCAGAGCACCCCAAGGACAGCCAGGGCACCCCCAGGGACACCTCGGGGAAAGGCAGGGCACCCCCAGGGACACCTAGGGGACAGCAAGGCACCCCAGGGACAACCTGGGCACCCCCAGGGACACATAAGGGACAGCCAGGGTACCCCAGGGACACCAAGGGGACAGCCAGGGCACCCCCAGGGACACCTAGGGGACAGCTAGGGCACCCCAGGGACAGCCAGGGCCCCCCCAGGGATAGCCAGGGCATCCCTGGGGACACCTAGGGGACAGCCAGGGCACCCCAGGGACACCCAGGGCACCCCCAGGGACACCAAGGGGACAGCCAGGGCACCTCCAGGGACACCTATGGGACAGCCAGGGCACCCCCAGGGACACCAAGGGGACAGCCAGGGCACCTCCAGGGACACCTAGGGGACAGGCAGGTCACCCCCAGGGACACCTAGGGGACAGCCAGGGCACCCCAGGGACAGCCAGGGTACCCCCAGGGACCCCTAGGGGACAGCCAGGGTACCCCCCAGGGACAGCCGGGGCACCCCTAGAGCACCTCAGGGACACCCAGGGCACCCCCAGGGACACGTAGGGGACAGCTAGGACATCCCCAGGGACACCAGAGCACCCCCAGGGACACTTAGGGGACAGCCAGGGCCCTCCCAGGGACACCAGGGTACACCCAGGGCCCCCCCCAGGGACAGACAAGGCACCCCTAGGGACACCTATGGGACAGCCAGGGACCCCCAGGGACAGCCAGGGCACCCCCAGGGACACCTAGGGGACAGCCAGGGCACCCCAGGGACGCCTTGGGGACAGCAAGGCACCCCAAGGACACCTAGGGGACAGCCAGGGCACCCCAGGGAAAGCCAGGGCACCCCAGGGACGCCTAGGGGACAGCCAGGGACCCCCAGGGACAGCCAGGGCACCCCCAGGGACTCCAGGGCATCCCCAGGGACACCTAGGGGACAGGCAGGGCACCCCCAGGTACAGCCAGGGGACAGCCAGGGCCCCCCCCAGAGGTTGAAGGGGCCCCCCCGCTCCAAACCCAGCACGGATGCCTGCGTTGCGGCCCCCCAAAAACCCATGGCCGCCCCTCGAGCTGATATCGACCCCCCCACAGCATCATTGATCCCCACCCGAGTGTCACTGACCCCCCCAATGTCATTGATGCCCCCCCAATATTCCATTGATCCTTCCTCAGCGTCGCTGACCCCCCCCAAAATTCCATTGATCCCCTCCACTTGATCCCGCCCTTTTTCTCCCCTCACGTTTCCCGCCCTTTTTCTCCCCTCACGTTTCCCGCCCTTTTTCTCCCCTCACGTTTCCCGCACTTTTTCGTGGGGAACGACCCCTGAGGGGTCCTGTGGAAGGATTCTGGAGGTCCGAGGGGTGAATTTGGGGTTTGAAGGGAGGTTTTGGGGGGTCCCAGGGATGGATTTGGGGGTTTTTGGGGGTCCAAGGGATGGATTTGGGGGTCCCGGGGTGGATCTGGGGTCCTGGGGAGGTTTTGGGGGGTCCCAGGGGTGGATTTGGGGTTCATGGGGAGGGGTTTGGGGGTTTTTTGGGGCCTCAGGGGTGAATTTGGGGTCCGGGGAGAGGTTTTGGGGGTTTTTTGGGGTCCCAGGGGTGAATTTGGGGTCTGGGGAGGGGTTTTTGGGGGTCCCTCACCTGCAGGGCGTCGCGGGGGTGGCAGGGGGAGGGGGCAGCGGGGGGGGGGCCCAGCGCCCACCCCCCCTTGGGCTTCAGGAGGGCGTCGATGAGACCGAAACAGCTCGGGGGGGGGGGGGGGTCAAAAACGGGGGGGGGTCACGGGCTGGAACCCCCCAGTGCCCCCCAAACCACCCCCAGGGCCCCCCCGACCTCCAGGAGCCCGCAAAACCCTCCTCAGGTTCCTTTGATGCCTCAAATGGGCCGCCCAAACCTCCCGAAGATCCCCGAAAAACACCCACAGCAGCCCCTTGAGACTCCCCGCAGACCCCCCAAACCCCTCCAGGACAACTCGGGACCCCCAGGACCCCCCAAAATCCGCCCCCCCCTCCCCCTGAGGCCTCATTTGACCCGCTCCACGTTGCGGACAGGCACCAGCTGATCAAGCCACAAGCACCAGCACCTGCGGGACTGGGATGGACTGGGAGCACTGGGAGGGTGATCAGAGAGAACTGGGATGGACGGGGAGTGGACTGGGACGAACTGGCAGGCGTGTGGGGGTCCATGGTGGGCACACGGTGCCTTACTGGTCTGTACTGGGATGGGTCTAATGGCCCCAGGGGAGGGGGTGTGGCCACACAGGTCCAGACTGGGAGGGGTGTCACCATGGCGCCGGAGGCGGAGTCGAGGATACGAGCGAGGCAGGGACACCTAGGGGACAGCCAGGGCACCCCCAGGGACACCTAAAGGACAGCCAGGGCACCCCAGGGACACCTAGGGGACAGCCAGGGCACCCACAGGGACACTCAGGGCACCCCAGGGACACCTAGGGGACATCAAGGGCACCCCAGAGGCAGCCACGGCACCCCACAGATAGCCAGGGAACCCCCAGGGACACCTAAGGGACAGCCAGGGCACCCCCAGGGACACCTAAGGAACAGCCAGGGCACTCCCAGGGACACCTATGGGACAGCCAGGGCAGCCCTGGGACACCTAGGGGACAGCCAGGGCACCCCCAGGGACACCTAGGGGACAGGCAGGGCACCCTTGGGACAGCCAGGGCTCCCCCAGGGACAACTAGGGGACAGCCAGGGACCCCCAGGGACACCTAGGTGACAGCCAGGGCACTCCCAGGGGACACCTAGGGGACAGGCAGGGCACCCTAGGGTCAGCCAGGGCTCCCCCAGGGACAACTAGGGGACAGCCAGGGAACCCCCAGGGACACCTAGGGGACAGTCAGGGCACTCCAGGGACACCTAGGGGACAGCCAGAGCACCCCAAGGACAGCCAGGGCACCCCCAGGGACACCTCGGGGACAGGCAGGGCACCCCCAGGGACACCTATGGGACAGGCAGGGCACCCCCAGGGACACCTAGGGGACAGCCAGGGCACCCCCAGGGACACCTAGGGGACAGCTAGGGCACCCCAGGGACAGCCAGGGCCCCCCCAGGGATAGCCAGGGCATCCCCGGGGACACCTAGGGGACAGCCAGGGCACCCCAGGGACACCCAGGGCACCCCCAGGGACACCAAGGGGACAGCCAGGGCACCTCCAGGGACACCTATGGGACAGCCAGGGCACCCCCAGGGACACCAAGGGGACAGCCAGGGCACCTCCAGGGACACCTAGGGGACAGGCAGGTCACCCCCAGGGACACCTAGGGGACAGCCAGGGCACCCCAGGGACAGCCAGGGTACCCCCCAGGGACAGCCGGGGCACCCCTAGAGCACCTCAGGGACACCCAGGGCACCCCCAGGGACACGTAGGGGACAGCTAGGGCACACCAGGGACAGCCAGGGCACCCCCAGGGACACTTAGGGGACAGCCAGGGCCCTCCCAGGGACAGACAAGGCACCCCTAGGGACACCTATGGGACAGCCAGGGACCCCCAGGGACAGCCAGGGCACCCCCAGGGACACCTAGGGGACAGCCAGGGCACCCCAGGGACGCCTTGGGGACAGCAAGGCACCCCAAGGACACCTAGGGGACAGCCAGGGCACCCCAGGGAAAGCCAGGGCACCCCAGGGACACCTAGGGGACAGCCAGGGACCCCCAGGGACAGCCAGGGCACCCCCAGGGACTCCAGGGCATCCCCAGGGACACCTAGGGGACAGGCAGGGCACCCCCAGGTACAGCCAGGGGACAGCCAGGGCCCCCCCAGAGGTTGAAGGGGCCCCCCCGCTCCAAACCCAGCACGGATGCCTGCGTTGCGGCCCCCCAAAAACCCATGGCCGCCCCTCGAGCTGATATCGACCCCCCCACAGCATCATTGATCCCCACCCGAGTGTCACTGACCCCCCCAATGTCATTGATGCCCCCCCAATATTCCATTGATCCTTCCTCAGCGTCGCTGACCCCCCCCAAAATTCCATTGATCCCCTCCACTTGATCCCGCCCTTTTTCTCCCCTCACGTTTCCCGCCCTTTTTCTCCCCTCACGTTTCCCGCCCTTTTTCTCCCCTCACGTTTCCCGCACTTTTTCGTGGGGAACGACCCCTGAGGGGTCCTGTGGAAGGATTCTGGAGGTCCGAGGGGTGAATTTGGGGTTTGAAGGGAGGTTTTGGGGGGTCCCAGGGATGGATTTGGGGGTTTTTGGGGGTCCAAGGGATGGATTTGGGGGTCCCGGGGTGGATCTGGGGTCCTGGGGAGGTTTTGGGGGGTCCCAGGGGTGGATTTGGGGTTCATGGGGAGGGGTTTGGGGGTTTTTTGGGGCCTCAGGGGTGAATTTGGGGTCCGGGTAGAGGTTTTGGGGGTTTTTTGGGGTCCCAGGGGTGAATTTGGGGTCTGGGGAGGGGTTTTTGGGGGTCCCTCACCTGCAGGGCGTCGCGGGGGGTGGCAGGGGGGAGGGGGCAGCGGGGGGGGGCCCAGCGCCCACCCCCCCTTGGGCTTCAGGAGGGCGTCGATGAGACCGAAACAGCTCGGGGGGGGGGGGGGGGGTCAAAAACGGGGGGGGGTCACGGGCTGGAACCCCCCAGTGCCCCCCAAACCACCCCCAGGGCCCCCCCGACCTCCAGGAGCCCGCAAAACCCTCCTCAGGTTCCTTTGATGCCTCAAATGGGCCGCCCAAACCTCCCGAAGATCCCCGAAAAACACCCACAGCAGCCCCTTGAGACTCCCCGCAGACCCCCCAAACCCCTCCAGGACAACTCGGGACCCCCAGGACCCCCCAAAATCCGCCCCCCCCCTCCCCCTGAGGCCTCATTTGACCCGCTCCACGTTGCGGACAGGCACCAGCTGATCAAGCCACAAGCACCAGCACCTGCGGGACTGGGATGGACTGGGAGCACTGGGAGGGTGATCAGAGAGAACTGGGATGGACGGGGAGTGGACTGGGACGAACTGGCAGGCGTGTGGGGGTCCATGGTGGGCACACGGTGCCTTACTGGTCTGTACTGGGATGGGTCTAATGGCCCCAGGGGAGGGGGTGTGGCCACACAGGTCCAGACTGGGAGGGGTGTCACCATGGCGCCGGAGGCGGAGTCGAGGATACGAGCGAGGCAGGGACACCTAGGGGACAGCCAGGGCACCCACAGGGACACTCAGGGCACCCCAGGGACACCTAGGGGACATCAAGGGCACCCCAGAGGCAGCCACGGCACCCCACAGATAGCCAGGGAACCCCCAGGGACACCTAAGGGACAGCCAGGGCACCCCCAGGGACACCTAAGGAACAGCCAGGGCACCCCCAGGGACACCTATGGGACAGCCAGGGCAGCCCTGGGACACCTAGGGGACAGCCAGGGCACCCCCAGGGACACCTAGGGGACAGGCAGGGCACCCTTGGGACAGCCAGGGCTCCCCCAGGGACAACTAGGGGACAGCCAGGGACCCCCAGGGACACCTAGGTGACAGCCAGGGCACTCCCAGGGACACCTAGGGGACAGGCAGGGCACCCTAGGGTCAGCCAGGGCTCCCCCAGGGACAACTAGGGGACAGCCAGGGAACCCCCAGGGACACCTGGGGGACAGTCAGGGCACTCCAGGGACACCTAGGGGACAGCCAGAGCACCCCCAGGGACACCTCGGGGACAGGCAGGGCACCCCCAGGGACACCTGTGGGACAGGCAGGGCACCCCCAGGGACACCTAGGGGACAGCAAGGCACCCCAGGGACACCCTAGCCACCCCCAGGGACACATAAGGGACAGCCAGGGTACCCCAGGGACACCAAGGGGACAGCCAGGGCACCCCCAGGGACACCTAGGGGACAGCTAGGGCACCCCAGGGACAGCCAGGGCCCCCCCCAGGGATAGCCAGGGCATCCCCGGGGACACCTAGGGGACAGCCAGGGCACCCCAGGGACACCCAGGGCACCCCCAGGGACACCAAGGGGACAGCCAGGGCACCTCCAGGGACACCTATGGGACAGCCAGGGCACCCCCAGGGACACCAAGGGGACAGCCAGGGCACCCCAGGGACACCCAGGGCACCCCCAGGGACAGCTAGGGGACAGCCAGGGCATCCCCAGGGACACCAGAGCACCCCCAGGGACACTTAGGGGACAGCCAGGGCCCTCCCAGGGACACCAGGGTACACCCAGGGCCCCCCCAGGGACAGACAAGGCACCCCTAGGGACACCTATGGGACAGCCAGGGACCCCCAGGGACAGCCAGGGCACCCCCAGGGACACCTAGGGGACAGCCAGGGCACCCCAGGGACGCCTTGGGGACAGCAAGGCACCCCAAGGACACCTAGGGGACAGCCAGGGCACCCCAGGGAAAGCCAGGGCACCCCAGGGACACCTAGGGGACAGCCAGGGACCCCCAGGGACAGCCAGGGCACCCCCAGGGACTCCAGGGCATCCCCAGGGACACCTAGGGGACAGGCAGGGCACCCCCAGGTACAGCCAGGGGACAGCCAGGGCCCCCCCAGAGGTTGAAGGGGCCCCCCCGCTCCAAACCCAGCACGGATGCCTGCGTTGCGGCCCCCCAAAAACCCATGGCCGCCCCTCGAGCTGATATCGACCCCCCCACAGCATCATTGATCCCCACCCGAGTGTCACTGACCCCCCCAATATCATTGATGCCCCCCCAATATTCCATTGATCCTTCCTCAGCGTCGCTGACCCCCCCCAAAATTCCATTGATCCCCTCCACTTGATCCCGCCCTTTTTCTCCCCTCACGTTTCCCGCCCTTTTTCTCCCCTCACGTTTCCCGCACTTTTTCGTGGGGAACGACCCCTGAGGGGTCCTGTGGAAGGATTCTGGAGGTCCGAGGGGTGAATTTGGGGTTTGAAGGGAGGTTTTGGGGGGTCCCAGGGATGGATTTGGGGGTTTTTGGGGGTCCAAGGGATGGATTTGGGGGTCCCGGGGTGGATCTGGGGTCCTGGGGAGGTTTTGGGGGGTCCCAGGGGTGGATTTGGGGTTCATGGGGAGGGGTTTGGGGGTTTTTTTGGGGCCTCAGGGGTGAATTTGGGGTCCGGGGAGAGGTTTTGGGGGTTTTTTGGGGTCCCAGGGGTGAATTTGGGGTCTGGGGAGGGGTTTTTGGGGGTCCCTCACCTGCAGGGCGTCGCGGGGGTGGCAGGGGGAGGGGGCAGCGGGGGGGGCCCAGCGCCCACCCCCCCTTGGGCTTCAGGAGGGCGTCGATGAGACCGAAACAGCTCGGGGGGGGGGGGGGGGTCAAAAACGGGGGGGGGTCACGGGCTGGAACCCCCCAGTGCCCCCCAAACCACCCCCAGGGCCCCCCCGACCTCCAGGAGCCCGCAAAACCCTCCTCAGGTTCCTTTGATGCCTCAAATGGGCCGCCCAAACCTCCCGAAGATCCCCGAAAAAACACCCACAGCAGCCCCTTGAGACTCCCCGCAGACCCCCCAAACCCCTCCAGGACAACTCGGGACCCCCAGGACCCCCCAAAATCCGCCCCCCCCCTCCCCCTGAGGCCTCATTTGACCCGCTCCACGTTGCGGACAGGCACCAGCTGATCAAGCCACAAGCACCAGCACCTGCGGGACTGGGATGGACTGGGAGCACTGGGAGGGTGATCAGAGAGAACTGGGATGGACGGGGAGTGGACTGGGACGAACTGGCAGGCGTGTGGGGGTCGATGGTGGGCACACGGTGCCTTACTGGTCTGTACTGGGATGGGTCTAATGGCCCCAGGGGAGGGGGTGTGGCCACACCGGTCCAGACTGGGAGGGGTGTCAACATGGCGCCAGAGGCGGAGTCGAGGATACGAGCGAGGCAGGGACACCTAGGGGACAGCCAGGGCACCCCCAGGGACACCTAAAGGACAGCCAGGGCACCCCAGGGACACCTAGGGGACAGCCAGGGCACCCACAGGGACACTCAGGGCACCCCAGGGACACCTAGGGGACATCAAGGGCACCCCAGAGGCAGCCACGGCACCCCACAGATAGCCAGGGAACCCCCAGGGACACCTAAGGGACAGCCAGGGCACCCCCAGGGACACCTAAGGAACAGCCAGGGCACCTCCAGGGACACCTATGGGACAGCCAGGGCACCCCCAGGGACACCAAGGGGACAGCCAGGGCACCTCCAGGGACACCTAGGGGACAGGGAGGTCACCCCCAGGGACACCAAGGGGACAGCCACGGCACCCCAGGGACACCTAGGGGACAGCCAGGGCACCCCAGGGCCAGCCGGGGCACCCCTAGAGCACCTCAGGGACACCCAGGGCACCCCCAGGGACACGTAGGGGACAGCTAGGGCACACCAGGGACAGCCAGGGCACCCAGAGGGACACCTAGGGGACAGCCAGGGCACCCCAGGGACACCCAGGGCACTCCCAGGGACAGCTAGGGGAGAGCCAGGGCATCCCCAGGGACACCAGAGCACCCCCAGGGACACTTAGGGGACAGCCAGGGCCCTCCCCGGGACACCAGGGTACACCCAGGGCCCCCCCAGGGACAGACAAGGCACCCCTAGGGACACCTATGGGACAGCCAGGGACCCCCAGGGACAGCCAGGGCACCCCCAGGGACACCTAGGGGACAGCCAGGGCACCCCAGGGACGCCTTGGGGACAGCAAGGCACCCCAAGGACACCTAGGGGACAGCCAGGGCACCCCAGGGACACTCAGGGCACCCCAGGGACACCTAGGGGACATCAAGGGCACCCCAGAGGCAGCCACGGCACCCCACAGATAGCCAGGGAACCCCCAGGGACACCTAAGGGACAGCCAGGGCACCCCCAGGGACACCTAAGGAACAGCCAGGGCACCCCCAGGGACACCTATGGGACAGCCAGGGCAGCCCTGGGACACCTAAGGGACAGCCAGGGCACCCCCAGGGACACCTATAGGAAAGCCTGGGCACCCCAGGGACAGCCAGGGCACCCCAGGGACACCTAGGGGACAGCCAGGGCCCCCCAGGGACACCTAGAAGACAGCCAGGGCACCACAGGAACAGCCAGGGCACCCCCGGAGACACCCAGGGGACCCCAGGGACACCTAGGGGACAGCCAGGGCACCCAGAGGGACACCCAGGGCACCCCCAGGGACACCTAGGGGACAGCCAGGGCACTCCCAGGGACACCTAGGGGACAGGCAGGGCACCCTTGGGACAGCCAGGGCTCCCCCAGGGACAACTAGGGGACAGCCAGGGACCCCCAGGGACACCTAAGTGACAGCCAGGGCACTCCCAGGGACACCTAGGGGACAGGCAGGGCACCCTAGGGTCAGCCAGGGCTCCCCCAGGGACAACTAGGGGACAGCCAGGGAACCCCCAGGGACACCTAGGGGACAGTCAGGGCACTCCAGGGACACCTAGGGGACAGCCAGAGCACCCCAAGGACAGCCAGGGCACCCCCAGGGACACCTCGGGGAAAGGCAGGGCACCCCCAGGGACACCTAGGGGACAGCAAGGCACCCCAGGGACAACCTGGGCACCCCCAGGGACACATAAGGGACAGCCAGGGTACCCCAGGGACACCAAGGGGACAGCCAGGGCACCCCCAGGGACACCTAGGGGACAGCTAGGGCACCCCAGGGACAGCCAGGGCCCCCCCAGGGATAGCCAGGGCATCCCTGGGGACACCTAGGGGACAGCCAGGGCACCCCAGGGACACCCAGGGACACCAAGGGGACAGCCAGGGCACCTCCAGGGACACCTATGGGACAGCCAGGGCACCCCCAGGGACACCAAGGGGACAGCCAGGGCACCTCCAGGGACACCTAGGGGACAGGCAGGTCACCCCCAGGGACACCTAGGGGACAGCCAGGGCACCCCAGGGACAGCCAGGGTACCCCCAGGGACCCCTAGGGGACAGCCAGGGTACCCCCCAGGGACAGCCGGGGCACCCCTAGAGCACCTCAGGGACACCCAGGGCACCCCCAGGGACACGTAGGGGACAGCTAGGGCACACCAGGGACAGCCAGGGCACCCCCAGGGACACTTAGGGGACAGCCAGGGCCCTCCCAGGGACACCAGGGTACACCCAGGGCCCCCCCAGGGACAGACAAGGCACCCCTAGGGACACCTATGGGACAGCCAGGGACCCCCAGGGACAGCCAGGGCACCCCCAGGGACACCTAGGGGACAGCCAGGGCACCCCAGGGACGCCTTGGGGACAGCAAGGCACCCCAAGGACACCTAGGGGACAGCCAGGGCACCCCAGGGAAAGCCAGGGCACCCCAGGGACACCTAGGGGACAGCCAGGGACCCCCAGGGACAGCCAGGGCACCCCCAGGGACTCCAGGGCATCCCCAGGGACACCTAGGGGACAGGCAGGGCACCCCCAGGTACAGCCAGGGGACAGCCAGGGCCCCCCCAGAGGTTGAAGGGGCCCCCCCGCTCCAAACCCAGCACGGATGCCTGCGTTGCGGCCCCCCCAAAAACCCATGGCCGCCCCTCGAGCTGATATCGACCCCCCCCACAGCATCATTGATCCCCACCCGAGTGTCACTGACCCCCCCCAATATCATTGATGCCCCCCCAATATTCCATTGATCCTTCCTCAGCGTCGCTGACCCCCCCCCAAAATTCCATTGATCCCCTCCACTTGATCCCGCCCTTTTTCTCCCCTCACGTTTCCCGCCCTTTTTCTCCCCTCACGTTTCCCGCCCTTTTTCTCCCCTCACGTTTCCCGCACTTTTTCGTGGGGAACGACCCCTGAGGGGTCCTGTGGAAGGATTCTGGAGGTCCGAGGGGTGAATTTGGGGTTTGAAGGGAGGTTTTGGGGGGTCCCAGGGATGGATTTGGGGGTTTTTGGGGGTCCAAGGGATGGATTTGGGGGTCCCGGGGTGGATCTGGGGTCCTGGGGAGGTTTTGGGGGGTCCCAGGGGTGGATTTGGGGTTCATGGGGAGGGGTTTGGGGGTTTTTTTGGGGCCTCAGGGGTGAATTTGGGGTCCGGGGAGAGGTTTTGGGGGTTTTTTGGGGTCCCAGGGGTGAATTTGGGGTCTGGGGAGGGGTTTTTGGGGGTCCCTCACCTGCAGGGCGTCGCGGGGGTGGCAGGGGGAGGGGGCAGCGGGGGGGGGGCCCAGCGCCCACCCCCCCTTGGGCTTCAGGAGGGCGTCGATGAGAACGAAACAGCTCGGGGGGGGGGGGGGTCAAAAACGGGGGGGGGTCACGGGCTGGAACCCCCCAGTGCCCCCCAAACCACCCCCAGGGCCCCCCCGACCTCCAGGAGCCCGCAAAACCCTCCTCAGGTTCCTTTGATGCCTCAAATGGGCCGCCCAAACCTCCCGAAGATCCCCGAAAAACACCCACAGCAGCCCCTTGAGACTCCCCGCAGACCCCCCAAACCCCTCCAGGACAACTCGGGACCCCCAGGACCCCCCAAAATCCGCCCCCCCCTCCCCCTGAGGCCTCATTTGACCCGCTCCACGTTGCGGACAGGCACCAGCTGATCAAGCCACAAGCACCAGCACCTGCGGGACTGGGATGGACTGGGAGCACTGGGAGGGTGATCAGAGAGAACTGGGATGGACGGGGAGTGGACTGGGACGAACTGGCAGGCGTGTGGGGGTCCATGGTGGGCACACGGTGCCTTACTGGTCTGTACTGGGATGGGTCTAATGGCCCCAGGGGAGGGGGTGTGGCCACACAGGTCCAGACTGGGAAGGGTGTCACCATGGCGCCGGAGGCGGAGTCGAGGATACGAGCGAGGCAGGGACACCTAGGGGACAGCCAGGGCACCCCCAGGGACACCTAAAGGACAGCCAGGGCACCCCAGGGACACCTAGGGGACAGCCAGGGCACCCACAGGGACACTCAGGGCACCCCAGGGACACCTAGGGGACATCAAGGGCACCCCAGAGGCAGCCACGGCACCCCACAGATAGCCAGGGAACCCCCAGGGACACCTAAGGGACAGCCAGGGCACCCCCAGGGACACCTAAGGAACAGCCAGGGCACTCCCAGGGACACCTATGGGACAGCCAGGGCAGCCCTGGGACACCTAGGGGACAGCCAGGGCACCCCCAGGGACACCTAGGGGACAGGCAGGGCACCCTTGGGACAGCCAGGGCTCCCCCAGGGACAACTAGGGGACAGCCAGGGACCCCCAGGGACACCTAGGTGACAGCCAGGGCACTCCCAGGGACACCTAGGGGACAGGCAGGGCACCCTAGGGTCAGCCAGGGCTCCCCCAGGGACAACTAGGGGACAGCCAGGGAACCCCCAGGGACACCTGGGGGACAGTCAGGGCACTCCAGGGACACCTAGGGGACAGCCAGAGCACCCCAAGGACAGCCAGGGCACCCCCAGGGACACCTCGGGGACAGGCAGGGCACCCCCAGGGACACCTATGGGACAGGCAGGGCACCCCCAGGGACACCTAGGGGACAGCCAGGGCACCCCCAGGGACACCTAGGGGACAGCTAGGGCACCCCAGGGACAGCCAGGGCCCCCCCAGGGATAGCCAGGGCATCCCCGGGGACACCTAGGGGACAGCCAGGGCACCCCAGGGACACCCAGGGCACCCCCAGGGACACCAAGGGGACAGCCAGGGCACCTCCAGGGACACCTATGGGACAGCCAGGGCACCCCCAGGGACACCAAGGGGACAGCCAGGGCACCCCAGGGACACCCAGGGCACCCCCAGGGACAGCTAGGGGACAGCCAGGGCATCCCCAGGGACACCAGAGCACCCCCAGGGACACTTAGGGGACAGCCAGGGCCCTCCCAGGGACACCAGGGTACACCCAGGGCCCCCCCAGGGACAGACAAGGCACCCCTAGGGACACCTATGGGACAGCCAGGGACCCCCAGGGACAGCCAGGGCACCCCCAGGGACACCTAGGGGACAGCCAGGGCACCCCAGGGACGCCTTGGGGACAGCAAGGCACCCCAAGGACACCTAGGGGACAGCCAGGGCACCCCAGGGAAAGCCAGGGCACCCCAGGGACACCTAGGGGACAGCCAGGGACCCCCAGGGACAGCCAGGGCACCCCCAGGGACTCCAGGGCATCCCCAGGGACACCTAGGGGACAGGCAGGGCACCCCCAGGTACAGCCAGGGGACAGCCAGGGCCCCCCCAGAGGTTGAAGGGGCCCCCCCGCTCCAAACCCAGCACGGATGCCTGCGTTGCGGCCCCCCAAAAACCCATGGCCGCCCCTCGAGCTGATATCGACCCCCCCACAGCATCATTGATCCCCACCCGAGTGTCACTGACCCCCCCAATATCATTGATGCCCCCCCAATATTCCATTGATCCTTCCTCAGCGTCGCTGACCCCCCCCAAAATTCCATTGATCCCCTCCACTTGATCCCGCCCTTTTTCTCCCCTCACGTTTCCCGCCCTTTTTCTCCCCTCACGTTTCCCGCACTTTTTCGTGGGGAACGACCCCTGAGGGGTCCTGTGGAAGGATTCTGGAGGTCCGAGGGGTGAATTTGGGGTTTGAAGGGAGGTTTTGGGGGGTCCCAGGGATGGATTTGGGGGTTTTTGGGGGTCCAAGGGATGGATTTGGGGGTCCCGGGGTGGATCTGGGGTCCTGGGGAGGTTTTGGGGGGTCCCAGGGGTGGATTTGGGGTTCATGGGGAGGGGTTTGGGGGTTTTTTGGGGCCTCAGGGGTGAATTTGGGGTCCGGGGAGAGGTTTTGGGGGTTTTTTGGGGTCCCAGGGGTGAATTTGGGGTCTGGGGAGGGGTTTTTGGGGGTCCCTCACCTGCAGGGCGTCGCGGGGGTGGCAGGGGGAGGGGGCAGCGGGGGGGGCCCAGCGCCCACCCCCCCTTGGGCTTCAGGAGGGCGTCGATGAGACCGAAACAGCTCGGGGGGGGGGGGGGTCAAAAACGGGGGGGGGGTCACGGGCTGGAACCCCCCAGTGCCCCCCAAACCACCCCCAGGGCCCCCCCGACCTCCAGGAGCCCGCAAAACCCTCCTCAGGTTCCTTTGATGCCTCAAATGGGCCGCCCAAACCTCCCGAAGATCCCCGAAAAACACCCACAGCAGCCCCTTGAGACTCCCCGCGGACCCCCCAAACCCCTCCAGGACAACTCGGGACCCCCAGGACCCCCCAAAATCCGCCCCCCCCTCCCCCTGAGGCCTCATTTGACCCGCTCCACGTTGCGGACAGGCACCAGCTGATCAAGCCACAAGCACCAGCACCTGCGGGACTGGGATGGACTGGGAGCACTGGGAGGGTGATCAGAGAGAACTGGGATGGACGGGGAGTGGACTGGGACGAACTGGCAGGCGTGTGGGGGTCCATGGTGGGCACACGGTGCCTTACTGGTCTGTACTGGGATGGGTCTAATGGCCCCAGGGGAGGGGGTGTGGCCACACCGGTCCAGACTGGGAGGGGTGTCACCATGGCGCCGGAGGCGGAGTCGAGGATACGAGCGAGGCAGGGACACCTAGGGGACAGCCAGGGCACACCCAGGGACACCTAAAGGACAGCCAGGGCACCCCAGGGACACCTAGGGGACAGCCAGGGCACCCACAGGGACACTCAGGGCACCCCAGGGACACCTAGGGGACATCAAGGGCACCCCAGAGGCAGCCACGGCACCCCACAGATAGCCAGGGAACCCCCAGGGACACCTAAGGGACAGCCAGGGCACGCCCAGGGACACCTAAGGAACAGCCAGGGCACCTCCAGGGACACCTATGGGACAGCCAGGGCACCCCCAGGGACACCAAGGGGACAGCCAGGGCACCTCCAGGGACACCTAGGGGACAGGGAGGTCACCCCCAGGGACACCAAGGGGACAGCCACGGCACCCCAGGGACACCTAGGGGACAGCCAGGGCACCCCAGGGCCAGCCGGGGCACCCCTAGAGCACCTCAGGGACACCCAGGGCACCCCCAGGGACACGTAGGGGACAGCTAGGGCACACCAGGGACAGCCAGGGCACCCAGAGGGACACCTAGGGGACAGCCAGGGCACCCCAGGGACACCCAGGGCACTCCCAGGGACAGCTAGGGGACAGCCAGGGCATCCCCAGGGACACCAGAGCACCCCCAGGGACACTTAGGGGACAGCCAGGGCCCTCCCCGGGACACCAGGGTACACCCAGGGCCCCCCCAGGGACAGACAAGGCACCCCTAGGGACACCTATGGGACAGCCAGGGACCCCCAGGGACAGCCAGGGCACCCCCAGGGACACCTAGGGGACAGCCAGGGCACCCCAGGGACGCCTTGGGGACAGCAAGGCACCCCAAGGACACCTAGGGGACAGCCAGGGCACCCCAGGGACACTCAGGGCACCCCAGGGACACCTAGGGGACATCAAGGGCACCCCAGAGGCAGCCACGGCACCCCACAGATAGCCAGGGAACCCCCAGGGACACCTAAGGGACAGCCAGGGCACCCCCAGGGACACCTAAGGAACAGCCAGGGCACCCCCAGGGACACCTATGGGACAGCCAGGGCAGCCCTGGGACACCTAAGGGACAGCCAGGGCACCCCCAGGGACACCTATAGGAAAGCCTGGGCACCCCAGGGACAGCCAGGGCACCCCAGGGACACCTAGGGGACAGCCAGGGCCCCCCAGGGACACCTAGAAGACAGCCAGGGCACCACAGGAACAGCCAGGGCACCCCCGGAGACACCCAGGGGACCCCAGGGACACCTAGGGGACAGCCAGGGCACCCAGAGGGACACCCAGGGCACCCCCAGGGACACCTAGGGGACAGCCAGGGCACTCCCAGGGACACCTAGGGGACAGGCAGGGCACCCTTGGGACAGCCAGGGCTCCCCCAGGGACAACTAGGGGACAGCCAGGGACCCCCAGGGACACCTAAGTGACAGCCAGGGCACTCCCAGGGACACCTAGGGGACAGGCAGGGCACCCTAGGGTCAGCCAGGGCTCCCCCAGGGACAACTAGGGGACAGCCAGGGAACCCCCAGGGACACCTAGGGGACAGTCAGGGCACTCCAGGGACACCTAGGGGACAGCCAGAGCACCCCAAGGACAGCCAGGGCACCCCCAGGGACACCTCGGGGAAAGGCAGGGCACCCCCAGGGACACCTAGGGGACAGCAAGGCACCCCAGGGACAACCTGGGCACCCCCAGGGACACATAAGGGACAGCCAGGGTACCCCAGGGACACCAAGGGGACAGCCAGGGCACCCCCAGGGACACCTAGGGGACAGCTAGGGCACCCCAGGGACAGCCAGGGCCCCCCCAGGGATAGCCAGGGCATCCCTGGGGACACCTAGGGGACAGCCAGGGCACCCCAGGGACACCCAGGGACACCAAGGGGACAGCCAGGGCACCTCCAGGGACACCTATGGGACAGCCAGGGCACCCCCAGGGACACCAAGGGGACAGCCAGGGCACCTCCAGGGACACCTAGGGGACAGGCAGGTCACCCCCAGGGACACCTAGGGGACAGCCAGGGCACCCCAGGGACAGCCAGGGTACCCCCAGGGACCCCTAGGGGACAGCCAGGGTACCCCCCAGGGACAGCCGGGGCACCCCTAGAGCACCTCAGGGACACCCAGGGCACCCCCAGGGACACGTAGGGGACAGCTAGGGCACACCAGGGACAGCCAGGGCACCCCCAGGGACACTTAGGGGACAGCCAGGGCCCTCCCAGGGACACCAGGGTACACCCAGGGCCCCCCCAGGGACAGACAAGGCACCCCTAGGGACACCTATGGGACAGCCAGGGACCCCCAGGGACAGCCAGGGCACCCCCAGGGACACCTAGGGGACAGCCAGGGCACCCCAGGGACGCCTTGGGGACAGCAAGGCACCCCAAGGACACCTAGGGGACAGCCAGGGCACCCCAGGGAAAGCCAGGGCACCCCAGGGACACCTAGGGGACAGCCAGGGACCCCCAGGGACAGCCAGGGCACCCCCAGGGACTCCAGGGCATCCCCAGGGACACCTAGGGGACAGGCAGGGCACCCCCAGGTACAGCCAGGGGACAGCCAGGGCCCCCCCAGAGGTTGAAGGGGCCCCCCCGCTCCAAACCCAGCACGGATGCCTGCGTTGCGGCCCCCCAAAAACCCATGGCCGCCCCTCGAGCTGATATCGACCCCCCCACAGCATCATTGATCCCCACCCGAGTGTCACTGACCCCCCCAATGTCATTGATGCCCCCCCAATATTCCATTGATCCTTCCTCAGCGTCGCTGACCCCCCCCAAAATTCCATTGATCCCCTCCACTTGATCCCGCCCTTTTTCTCCCCTCACGTTTCCCGCCCTTTTTCTCCCCTCACGTTTCCCGCCCTTTTTCTCCCCTCACGTTTCCCGCACTTTTTCGTGGGGAACGACCCCTGAGGGGTCCTGTGGAAGGATTCTGGAGGTCCGAGGGGTGAATTTGGGGTTTGAAGGGAGGTTTTGGGGGGTCCCAGGGATGGATTTGGGGGTTTTTGGGGGTCCAAGGGATGGATTTGGGGGTCCCGGGGTGGATCTGGGGTCCTGGGGAGGTTTTGGGGGGTCCCAGGGGTGGATTTGGGGTTCATGGGGAGGGGTTTGGGGGTTTTTTGGGGCCTCAGGGGTGAATTTGGGGTCCGGGGAGAGGTTTTGGGGGTTTTTTGGGGTCCCAGGGGTGAATTTGGGGTCTGGGGAGGGGTTTTTGGGGGTCCCTCACCTGCAGGGCGTCGCGGGGGTGGCAGGGGGAGGGGGCAGCGGGGGGGGGGCCCAGCGCCCACCCCCCCTTGGGCTTCAGGAGGGCGTCGATGAGACCGAAACAGCTCGGGGGGGGGGGGGGGGTCAAAAACGGGGGGGGGTCACGGGCTGGAACCCCCCAGTGCCCCCCAAACCACCCCCAGGGCCCCCCCGACCTCCAGGAGCCCGCAAAACCCTCCTCAGGTTCCTTTGATGCCTCAAATGGGCCGCCCAAACCTCCCGAAGATCCCCGAAAAACACCCACAGCAGCCCCTTGAGACTCCCCGCAGACCCCCCAAACCCCTCCAGGACAACTCGGG